>NW_006159610.1:4882384-4930752 GCF_000334495.1 Tupaia belangeri chinensis | reverse complement strand
CGCTATAGGGCGCATGTGCTCGCCAGACAGACAGAGAGAGACATAGAGACAGAAAGCGAGAAATCACCCCCCAGGGGGGATGGTCACGCTGCAATCCCTTCTTCTCCATTCTCCTCTCGGGATCTTGGGCACGCACGCACACGCGCCCAGCGTGAGTTTTAAGCCACTGAGTGCGGGACGCGAACTGCGGTCGACTACGTGGGAGTCCAGCGACATAGCCATTACACTAACTGCTGGTTCCCCCAAATGGTAAATTATAGACACCAGAGAAGTGACCAAAAATTCCACTTTGGTTAATGTCTTCTACAGTTGGAAGAGAGAGTTTGGTGATTTTACGGTTGAAGTAGCCATTTTCTAAAGGTAAACCAACAACAGCAATAAAATGTATGTGCGTGTGTGTGTAAGTTTTCTCATATACTTAATTATATTTGAATTTAGTTCTGAACTCTTGTACCCACTGGCACATTTATTTCTTATTTATTTCTGTGCATTTTCCATCTCGCTCTACTGCTTTGGTTTCACTGACTCTCTCTCTATAGTTTCATCTCTCTCCTTTCCAGCTGTGCCAAGATGTATTGAAGTCTTTTGCTATTTCACACTTTTGTATTTAATACTGTGATTCAATTTGCCTTACATTTTCCTACACCTGCCAACACACACATTAGTTTATTATATAGCTTTTTCATGTATTCAAAACCTCACTTCAAGCATCACTTCTACTGAGCATGTATATATATATATAGGCACACGCATACATAATGCATTCACACACATTTTAAAGAGATATACTCGGGGTAGGAGAGTGGAAATGATGTGGCTTTCTTTTCTTTTGTTTTTATTATTGGCTCCTGGAAGTAGAATTCATATCCTAGAGCAGAGAATATCAACCTATTGGACACTTTTTCTCACTTGGGTCTGTAGAGAGACATTGGAAGTGGAGGGGTGGGGGTTGTGAGGTAGAGCAAGCTTATACACGGCCCTGATGACAGGGAACATGGTAGGTGAGACTTGGAAGATAATTGTACTAATAATCATTTATTAGAATACTGAAGTGTTTACAGATGAAAAATAAAAACCTAAAGGAGAAAAATACTCTAAGATAACAAGCAAAAGGGTTTTTGTTTAAGTCAGAGAAGTTACATCCCAAAATGGTCTCTGCCATTCGACAATTTTCAGTCCCTACTGCGTTCCTGAGACCATTTTAGGCTCTCAAGATATAGAAAAGAACACCAGAGTTTCTTCTTGAATGCCATGAGTTTAATCTAGTTAGAAGTAATGGGTCTATGGTGGCTTAAATTAATTGTCAGCTTTTGTATAGGCTAATTAATATGTGCTTAATGATTTTTATTATTTTCCTTAATCTTTGTATACTACAATAAAAATGATTAAATGTCTTGTATTTTAATTATTATTTTTCTAAAAATATTTCATTTATGAATGTATTAAGTCCCTAGTGATGACTCCTTTTTTTTTTAGAGTGTTTTTGCTACAGGGTGTGTGTGCTAGCCAGAGAGACAGAGAGAGACAGAGAGACAGAAAACAAGAAATCACCCTCTGGGGGGGATGACCACGCCATAATCCCTTCTCTTTCATTCTCCTCTTGGGATCTTGGGCATGCACACACATACACCTGGCGTGAATATAAGCCACCGGGTCTGGGACCCAGCTGTGGTCAAATACATGGGAGTTCAGTGACATAGCCATTTGGCTAACTGCTGATCCCATGACTCCTGATATTACAGGTCTGGCAGTTCAGAGACACCAAGAGTTTTTTCCAAAGTAGTTCTCAAAGCCTTGTGTAGATGAGAATAAGCTGTGATAGAGATTTTAAAATTGCCTTCTTCTCTAAGTATTCTGACTCAGTAAGTATGAAATGGAATTACGTCATTTAAGGGTACCCCAACTTGAATACCTCCACTTTACAGAGTGAACGTGAATGCTAGTGATTATAGAGGCTACCATTACTCACAAAATGAGGTGGCGGTGTTTAAATAGGCAGATCTTTCTTTCCCCAGATGACTAAACTTCTGTATATATTAATATATTCAGTGCTTCAGTTAAGGAACCAGCGCCACAAGGGACTGAGGAAAGAATTCTTGTTGTACCACAGGTGGCCCCTCTATTTTACATATATAAAGACTGTATGAAACACTTATTAAAGATGGAAGAACTGGTTTATTTTTATTACTTCTACATTTTCTATATAATGAGTATATATCTATACGTGTATTTCTATAGAGAGAGTTTGGACTGTCACCAGCTGGTAATAGATGTCAGCCTCAACTACTCATACATATAAATGACTGACAGCTAGCTTGGAAGCTAGTTTTTAAGGTTTAGTCCATCAGAGCATAAGTGGTATGTAGGGTTTTAAATGTATTCCACTCTCAGCTATACTTAAAGAGCCATTCAGCTACTAAATCATGAACAGGCATATGAATCATGCCAGTGATGTCATGCTCGTTCCCGCTTCTGTGTGTACCTTTAGCCTTGCCTGATTTAGCAAATCTGTCTCTTTCTCTTCTCCCCTCCCCACCCCTTTCTCTAGCGCGCACACACACACACACACACACACACACACACACTCTCACTTGCTCATATAGGCACAAAATATCCTCTACGTTTTGTTGGACTCTTCCTTTGCTTTGCAGAACAATCAGCACGACAACTGAAAAAAGATCTTGAAAGAAATATTTTTCTTACTCTTCTCTCTGGCTGCCTCCCAACAAACTAAGCTATGTAGCGCTGGAGTCTGTCTGACACATCTTAACTACTGACATTTAGCAGATGCTTCTCCAAGAAATGGGGGAGGGCGAAGGTGAAGCAGGGGTGTGATAGAAGTAATTAGACTAACGATGTCTCAATTACCAAGATGTTCCCACAGTGTCCCCTTCTGTTAGCAAAGCTGGAGCAGGAAGGCTGTCTTTAGGAAGGAAAGGTTGAGTAAAAATAGACTTTGATTGGGATATACAATAGGATAGTATCAGAAATTGTGAGCTTAGTTTTCATACCACACCCCCAAAAAAACAACAACAGCAACAACAACAAAAAACTCAAAACCAAAAGGACATAGGAGCCAGGTGGTGGTGCAGCAGTAACACAACTGAATGCATATGGGAAAGGTCCTGGGTTGTGTCCTTGGCCTCTGTGAGCACACTGAGAAAATGTGCAGGTGCCCATGACCTGGGCTGCCTGAGGCTGGGGGTAATCTGCAGCATGAAGATCCTGTTGGGAGTGCTTATTTCTCTCTGTCATGGAAGATGTAAGTAAACTTTTAAAAAAGGAAGATAACTCCATCCTTTAATCTACATGCAATCCTAAAGTGGTAAATAATAAACTTAGTTTTATAATCCTCCCCTCACTTCTAACCCATTGCTGTGGCTAATTTGATCATGGGATGCTCTTCATTAAGATTAATATTAAATAATCCACCTTCTTTCTCTGTGGGTCTTACAAATTCTTCTTTGGTAAAGTACCAAAAAACTCCAGGTTTTGTTTGCTCAGCGCATAAATGTAGTGTAGTCAGTTAATTTAAGAGCAACTCCCATAAGAGGTGTGTTCCTTCACTGTAACAATGGGCTGAGAATTGTTGGCTTTACTCTGGCTGGCCTTTGAACATAAAAGATATCAATTTAGGAGTGGTTAATTGCTTACCGTTATCTACTGTTTGGACTTGGAAGCAGAGGAAATAAGTGTTCAGCAAGAGAGAGGAGGCATGTGAAAAGCCAAAGTGGGGACAGAAGAAAATTAGAGTTCAATAATGCACGCCAGTCCAGGCGTATTCCTGCCGTCTTGCCCAATCCTTTCCTTGATGTCCAAGTGATGGCCCTATGTACTGTGTAAGACTTTGAAATGGGCAAAAGAGATTGCTGGGTATCTTTGCATTGAAATGCTGAAGCCTCCAAAGATTGTCTTATCCTCTAGGGGTATATACTTTTATTTTTTATTTTTCAAATTTTTTTAATTTAGAAAAAGATTTTTTATTTCAATTTCTTTCATATATTCAATCACATGTTACTTAGCAGAGTGAATATTCCAATGTGTGTATATTTCCTACCAGTCCAGTTAACAATACTATAAAGTTATCTTTAACAGGTAATAACACATTTCTTTGTCCCACAAATGACTCTCCTCTCTATTTTCCTCCTTAATGTCCTTCCTCAGACTCTACTCCTTCTCCCGTCCTCTTCCCACACTCTGTATCTGGTATTTTTTATTTTGTTTTTAACCAGGTTATTCTATAACTCTAAAGTTAACATATATGAAACGAATAGAAATGCAAATAATTCCTGTGCATAGAAATGCAAATTGTGTCAGATGGAATGCAGCTGGCTGTCAACCTGTAGATGTTGGGTATTGAGCAGTTTTGCATTGTTGTACATTTATTTCAGTCTTCCTACCAATGTGTGCTCCTTTGAGCTCTCTTTTGAACCATTTGTATCATCTACGATTTCCCTCATTAATAAACAAGTTAAACGAAATGTATGATGTGTTTATTTATTATCTATATGACGGCCTCTTTACATCTTTAAAATTTTTTTAAATGCTTATTTATTTGTTTCTTCCATGAGTGTGCACGAAAGAGAGAGAGACAAAGAGACAACACTCACAGAGGATTCTTGATGCCATGATCCACCCCCAGAATCATCCCGTCCTGGATCATGGGCACGTGTATGCCTCCTTACTCAAGGATGTCTGCAAATGGGAACCCAGAACATTAGCATGTGGGTCGGCCTCCCAGAGCTCATGTGTTACTACTGCACTACCATCTGACCCCCTCCTTTGAAGAATTATCCTTTCATATCCCTTTAATGAATGACCACTTTTTTTTCCCCCTAATCTAGTTAGTAATTTCTACTATCTGTACCAGTAAGAGTGCTCTTTTTTGTATTCTTTAATTTTTTCTTTTTTTTTTTTCAATTAGGACAATCTACTCAACAAAACAAACCATAATGAGAAGGTCGTTTTGAGACTGTATGGGGAGAATAGAAGCCTGTCTATGAAATAATGAATATTCTTTCCAAAGTTACTTTATGCTTATGACTGCTTATTGCTAATGGACAAATTCAGAGAAAAGTCATTAATCTTTGGTGATATCTATTCCTACTGGAGATGTTACCACCATAAGGAGTTATTTCTTTTTTTAAGGCAACGATTTGAAGTTTTACTGTTTTTAGGAAGTACTGTAGGCAGAATGTAAAGCTCTAATTTTCAAGAACTTTTCAGCCTTTTTTTACCACTGTTCAAAGCGTTGGCATTCTATTACCTCATGACTGAATTATTACAATTTCTAAGATTGTAGTTTATTTTATGTTATGTTCATTTTTGTGTTTTTTTTTTTTTTTGAGAGGTTTTTGCTATAGGGCGAGTGCGCTCGCCAGACAGACAGAGAGAGACATAGAGACAGAAAGCAAGAAATCACCCCCCAGGGGGGGATGGTCACGCCACAATCCCTTCTCCTCCATTCTCCTGTCGGGATCTTGGGCACACACTCACATGTGCCCAGTGTGAGTTTTAAGCCACCGGGTCCAGGATGCGAACTGCGGTCGACTATGTGGGAGTCCAGTGACATAGCCATTACACTAACTGCTGGTTCCCGAGGGGTTTTTCTGAGTGTGTGTGTGTGTGTGTGTGCATGCCTTAGTTTCTGAAGTCAACTATCTCAAAAATCCCACTGCAGATGAATTAAATTCTATCATGCATTGAACTATGTGTTAACTTTGTTGGTTTCAGAGTATGACTTGGTCTAACTTCATCCTAAGGTTATATGCTCAGTTCCATTTATGACACCTGGTCTCATGGCTCCTGGCTATAATGAGAACAATTCCAGAAATCTTGGAGTACCATAATGGTCAATATTGGTAAGTCTGGATCTAATGCATGAAAGCGTTGGAGTAGGTTACTTTTGCATCTTACAATCAAAATGCCTCTTAACTCAGATAATTTCTCCCTGCTCTGAAATTGAGGGAAGAGACTGGCATGGACTCAATGTAATTCAACATAAATGGAACTTTACACATTTTAATTAATAATATTCTCAGGGAAAACATTTATAGAGAGTTGCAAGACACATCCATTTAGCAATGCCTTTTCCTTGTGTCTTTTTATTGCTGTTGACCACTGTGTTAGAATTCCAGATGCACTGAAGTCGCACTCTGATGTGCATGTCATGAGTAATCCTCTTCCTTTTAGTGTACTTGGGACCAATATACATGGCAGGATATTGATGCAATGATTAGGTCACTACCTGGTGACTTTGAGTTAATCAAAAGAGAGATTATCCTAGGTGGGCCTGACCCAATCGGATGACTCCTTTAGAAGTCCTACTGCTGGAACCCTTCTCTATCTGGTTTGAAAGAAAGCAAACACCATGTAAACTATGTGTGGAGGAGGGCCTTGGTAAGACCTAAGGCAGGCTCTAGGAGTTGAGAGCAGCCCCTAGCAGACACGGACTTCAGTTTTCTGACCACAAGAGAGGGAATTCTTCCAGCCATCTGTGCAAACTTGGAATGGCACCCTCAACTCCAGACGGAAGTGCAACTCTGCCAACTCTTTTGGGTTAGCCTTGTGAGATGCTGAGCAGAGAACTCAGTTACACTGTGCCTGGCCTTCTGATCTACAGAAATGGAAAATAAATGGTGTTGTTTAGGACAGTGGATCTGTGGCAATTTGTTATACAACAGTCAAAGCCTAATGCAACCTTGCTTTAGAAGCATGCATTACAGGCCCTGAAGGGCATGCTGATGTAACATTCAGGTTTCTTCAAAAAACAGGAAGTATTTACATAATCTCTTCATATGTGACAGGGGGTGCTCAGGAAAATCCACATTAAATTCATTCAATAGAGAAGAGAAAACCCTTCCAAGGACGCCCTGGTGAGTTTGAACGGAGACACCCTCTCTAGCAGGACTGAGGGAGCTTTAAGCCAGTGCTTTTCATACCAAATTGGGAGAAGGACCATTTTATCCCAATCTGTAGTGGACTGCCCCTTTGTAAACAGAAATAATCATAAATAAATACAAAATGAAAACTTTTTAAAAAGTATCTTCAAAATGCAAGCCCAAATTTTTATTATTATTCAAAGAAGCAACATTACTTTGTGAAATTGCGTTATTATAAAGAACTTATACCCAAAGTCTACTGTATGGAATATTTCCTCAGTACTTTGCAGAAAACACCAAATAAAAATGCCATTTTAAAAGAGGTGTATTTTTTTCCTCATAGAATGTAAGCCTCAGGTTACGGCCAATGTTTTTCTGTAGGATCTATTATAAATGGTACACTATAAATGCGACCAAATGTTGATGGTAGAATGCAGTCAGTCTTAAAAGTATAAAGGGAAACTTCAGTGTTTTGTTTCTTATTTTATTTTTTATTTATATTTTTTTAAGCTTTTTTGGGGGTTGGATGAATAGAAATGTTATTATGCATACTTTAATCCTAATGAATGTATATAATTAAGCCAATTTTTGAAATGACCTGCCATATAACAGAATTCAGTTAATTTAAAAATTAACATGTTCTATTTTTTCTTTCTTTTATATTTTCTATCTGTAAAATGTTTCCTCTCCTCTCCTCTCTTTTTTTCATCTCCACTATTCATGCTCCCACCTTACAGTCTCTGGCATTTATACCCATCCTCTCCATTGGGAGACATTTTCAAGTCTCTCAATCCCTCCTGTAGCACTCAGTACAAATTAAGTGGAGATATTCACTGTGTATCTTTCAAAGTCTGACTCACTTCAATCACCTTTAAATCTTCTATATTTGTCCATTTTGAGTCAAACAATTGGATCTCATTGTTTCTTATGGCTGCGTAGCATTCCATAGTATATATGTGCCACACTTTTTCAACCAAGTCATCAGTTTTGGACACTTATATTGGTTCCATGTTTTAAAAGCAGTAAATAATGCTGCAATGAATATGAATGTGCAGATGTATTTCCAATTGAGTATTTTCCTATCCTTTGGGTAAATTACAAGTAGTGGGAGTATGAGTTATATGGAAGTTATTTGTAGGTTTTTGAGAAACCTCCATATTATTTTCCACAAAAGCAGGACTAATTTAAATTCCCACCCACAGTGTAAGAGAGTTCCCTTCTCACAGCCTCATTGCACTTGTTATTCTTTATATTTTCTTTATCCTAGCCCTTCTACAGTGGTTAAATGATATCTCATTGTAGTTTTAACTTGCATTTCCCTTGTGATACATGACTTTGAACATTTTTTTCATGTGCCTTTTGGTCATTCATAATTCTTCCTTGGAGAGCTCATCTGTAATTCATTGGCTCATTTTTTGAATTGGATTATTCTTTTTTTTTTTTTAATGGACAAGCTGTTAGAGTTCCCTATATATTCTAGATATCAATCTCTTGTCTGAGAAATAATTTAAATATTTTCTCCCACTCCAAGGGTAGTCTTTTCACTCTAGTTATAGTTTCCTTTGCTGTGAAGAATATTTTTAACTTGTAATCTCACTTGTCTATTTTAGAGACCATTGCCTGTGCTTTAGGGGGTCTTATTAAAGATATTTTTGTCTACTTCAATGTCTTCAAGAGTTTCTCCTACATTTCCTGCTATTATTGCTGAATTATGATCTCTGATTAAATTGGGAAACATTGGCCCTTTTGAACAATTTTTCCAAATATTGCATTCAAATAAAATACAATGCAGGCAAAAACAAAAACAAAATACAAAAGCCCAAATTCCAAATGTTTACTTCCCTGTTAGTATTTATCTCATTACAGATAGCAGAAGAGTCCCACGATGTAAAGCATGTTTTGAAGAGCTCTGCTCTGAGACACCTAATGCTATAAATGCCTCCTGCTTCTAGCCTGCAGAGGATATCTAGTGATCAGCCAAAGCATCTTGCTCTGTTCAGAGGGCACTGTGCCTAATAGATAGATATTTTCTGTTGTGTAGCCAGCTGACCATTTTTTCATTTGGTGTAGACAGTTCTCCAGACTTGCATTAAAAAATACAGATTGTAGTTCCAGCTCCACTATTTAATAACCATATGATTTTGGTAAGTTACTTATGCTTTCTAGTCCTCATTTTGCTTATTTGTGAAATGACAATGATATTAGTAATATGTTTCATATGGTGGTGAAGATTAATGAGGTAACGTGTATGAATGTGTTTTGTAAGCTGCTAAACACTCTACACATGTATGAATTAATAGTATTTCTATTTTTAAAATCTCACCCAATAACTCATTCCAAAATTTTCTGTACAGGAGATGGGAATGGAGACACATCTGAACATGTGCTCTAAGCAACTTGACTTTACTAACAGTTTCTGAGAATGACTAGGAACTAATGCATGTGCGAATAGTAGACACTGACAAGATCTCTTTGTTACATTAATAACTAACTCCTCCACAAATCTGGTTTATGTGCACAGTGCTCCTAATGAATAACGTATGTGGGAATAATGGCCACTAAATTTCCCCCTCTAATCATGCCTCCATTCTGTGGCTATTCCCAGGGGGTGTGTGAGGCAAGTAGGACTTGGGCTCAAAAAACTTCCACAGTCATCCGTCTAGTTTGATCTGTGAGCACTATGGTATTACCTTCCCCAGTCCTCTGTCTAGTTTGATCTGTGAGCACTATGGTATTATCACGCCATGAATTCTAGAACTAGGATAGGGGATGAGAGATGCAGTACTGGGCTTTAGCAACCTCCGTTCTGCTTGTCTGTCCCTAACAGAGCATGGCTTGGTCAGACTACTCCAGCAATTCATTCATTTCAGAGGGTTAGTTTTAGACAATGTTAGGTTACTGCATGTGTTTCATTTGCTCTCATTAGGTTAAAATACTTTCTTCTCTAGGGTTTTCCCCTAACTTCTTTCTTTAAAAGAATCAGTTTAAGATAGATTTATTCAGTGATACTCTTACTCCATTTCAAGACCCAAAAGGTGAGAACAACGTTATGGTCTCCTGGCTATTTGTTGTTGTTTCTAGAAAAGAAGTTATTTCTTCAGATACATTTTCTAGTTCACTATGCCACTGCATGGGTTTTTTATTTCTATGAGTAAAACTGCAAGAAAAAATCCCTCAGAGAAGAGATAGCCTCTCTCTGACTAACATTCCTTGAATCACTTTGAATATTTATTATGACCACAGTAGCATACTATAACTAGACCTTTTGCTTTATCCAAACCTGGCCTTGGAGATAGCCTCTCTCTGACTAACATTCTTTGAATCACTTTGAATATTTATTAAGACCACAGTAGCATACTATATCTAGACCTTTTGCTTTATCCAAACCTGGCCTTACAAAGTCCTTAAGAAAATAGGCTATATTTTGGGTGTGGATAAGACCAAGAAATAATATAATCAATCTAAAGAAGCAGCACATTTCTTAGACACTGTGGCTACAGTCTATGGGTGAACTGCAATTCAATTAACAGACCAAGTAAGAACTGTCCTGTGCAAAGACCAATGGAATGTTCTTAAGGCTAGGCCAACTGAATTAGTTATTCACAGTGACTTCAATTAAGAATGTACCAGCAGGGACTAGCAGGTGGTGTAATGGTTACATCACTGGACTCCCACATAGTTGACCGCAGGTCAAGTCCCGAACCCAGTGGCTTAAAACTCATGATGGGTGTGCCCAAAATTCCGAAAGAGGAATGGAGGAGAAGGGATTGTAGCATGGCCATCCCTCCAGGGGGGTGATTTCTCTCTTTCTATCTCTCTGTATCTCTCGGTCTCCCCAGCGAGAGCACACACTCTGTAGCAAAAATCTCTCAAAACAAACAAGAGAATGTACTTGAGAAACAAAACAAAACCCCTCCAAATTTCAAGCTAATGGTCAATGGATTATGCAATAGAATTAAAAGTAAGCAAAACTTATAAAATAGCAAAAATAGGAAAATGTTAATTAATAGAGGATAAACAGGTAAGTAGTTTTAAGGTGAGATTTAGCATACGTCATAGAAAGAGAACAAGTCATCCTGAGAGTCTGTTTCCTCAGCTTTTCTGAACTCTATACCACTCTGTCAAATGAGAACCTCTCTTTTTATTCTAAAAAAAATTCTTCTGCTTCTCTTTGGATTTCATCTTGTTGTGAATCTATTAAAACTAAGTGGGACAACTGTGATTAGAGTAATAATTCTAACTCTGGCCTCTTAAGACCACTTAGACAAAGAATCTGTTGCCTAAAATGCGTTCATACGGATCCTAGCACATATTAAACACCATTCATGTATTCACAGTATTTCTGATAATCATTTTAAGAGCAGTAATATAGCTCTATCAAGTACTTCCTATAAGTCTTGAGGAAGGTCCTCCACAGGAGGACCTTTGCATATCCTTGGCTTCTGACTCAGCCCAGTCCCTATCTCACAGTAGCAGCAAACATCACATATTGAAAAGACATATTGAGAATTCAGCTGGAAATATGATGTTTATAGAACAATCCTAATTCTTTTCCATTCATCAAATACTTTCTGGTTCAATGACTTGTAGGGTCAGAACAGCAGGCTTTATATGAGTTCACGCATATAGGAAGAACATTTGATTCAAACTAGAGATCAAAACTTTGGAATAAACATTTGCAAATAGGTGTTTTACACTTAATCCCTGTGAATGCATTTTTCTCCACTTTTCTATACAATTCTGAAGACTCCTAAATCCCTCTACCTTTGTAGACACTGTTCTCAAATCTCTGACTCTTGGTTTATAGTTATTTGCATCAGTCCAGTTTTTTCTCTGGCTGCTATACTGCATACGCTAATTTTCTTATTTTTATTTTTTGGTACCTTGTGACTACATTCTTGGATCTTTTCATGTATGTTGCATTAACAAGCCCAGTTAGCCTTTCTGACAGCTCTCTGTACTAATCTCTCCCTGTTGTCGTATATAGAACTGGATAAAAATATCAATAGCTTCTGACAGCTTTAGTTTCAGCAAGATTTCTAGTTCTGCTTGAGGACACTATAATGTAACAAAACAAGACATTCTTGTTAATCATTTTGGTGAGTGTAAATAACTTGTATAAAACTCTCTAGGAGAAAAGCAATTTCAAATAACCAGGGGCATTTGTTTATTAAGTGGAGAAATAAAATAATTAGGAGCCATGCTTTGGAGTAGGTATAGAAATGGGTTGTTATAATACTGGTGATGCATAAAAATTTATGACATTGTGAAATGTTAAAAGCAACAAAATACAAGGAGTCTTCAAATAGTTCATGAAAAATGTGCATTACAAAAATACTATGCATAGATTTAAAAGTTTTTTGCACCAAAATAAACTCATACTTTAATTCCATTTTTCGGTGAGCTTTTCAAAGTCTTCTCTTACTATGAATTGTTGACAAGAAAATTTCACTGAAGAAATAGATTGGAAATTTTAGGGGAGAAGTCTATGGTCATCTATTTTTATTGATGAAACAAATAATTGCTCCATGATTTGTGTTGTTTTAAAACAGAATAATTTTGTGAGGGACTGTAAAGATCTTGTTAATGGAAAATTATAGGTATTGACCAGATAATAATTAAAATCATGAAATGTAATAGAGCATTCTACATGAGAGATATGGAGAGACAGTGTCACACAGAGAAGTGGTGAGCACACAGAGAGGTGGCGGCCAGCAACAAGTCAAGAGAAGAGGCCTCAGAATGAAGCCTACCTTGCTGGTATCTTGATCTTGTACTTCCCAGCCTTCAGTACTGTGAGACATACATTTTTATTGTTCCAACCACTCAGTCTATGTTTTCCTTTTTAGGAATTGTTAGTGGGGGGAGGCGGCAGGTGGTGTGGTGGTTAAGGGCACTTGATTCCCACCTGACTGACCATGGCTTGAGTCTCAGACCTGGTGGTTTGCTTTCCCACTCTCTCTTTTTCTCTGTTCCACTCTGATCAAATAAATAAATAAAGTTAAATATAACAATTCTTAAAAAAATAATTGCTGGGAACCAAATGATAGAATAAAGATGTAACCAAAGAAAATATATAAGACTGAATGTGGAAGTACATTGGATAACAACCAGTTGGGACAGTCTTGGGAGCGTAAAGTCTGGAACACTGGACTGAGATCAGCATGGAAAACTATGTGAATCATACAAACTTTATTTCTATTAATCATGTAAATAGACTGTAAAATTTAAATAGTATGACAAGTGAAAATCTTGTTCCAAACATGGACCTGCAGGGGGTGATTATGAGTCATAATGTCTGAAACAGTTTAATCTGAATCTATCTTGATCTAATCAACAGAGTTGGAACTGGTCCACCAGTGAGCCAAGTAAGGAGCATGACAGAGCGTCTGTCTTCCTTCCTTCCGAGTCAGTGTAAATACGTAAATAGGTGGCAGAGAAGTCACACTTAAGAAATTCTCCTGATTACTGGGATGCCTTAGTGCTATGACAGCTCTCTTTGCAATTCCTAGGATCCAAATGATTCACGTTTGTTTCACCTTCAATCAAAACTTATTGAATGCATCTCTAAATATCGTAAGTATAAATTAATAGAAAAAATAATAAACCCAACTTCAATCCTTGTAAAACAAAGCTTATATTTAAATGTTCAGTTGAAACATGACAAATGTGCAACAATAACATGCATTTAAAAATTTCACTTAGTATCTTTCATTTCTCAGGTTAATTGCAGATTATTTGGGCTAGAATCTTAAACATACATATTCACAGTATTAATATCTTAAACAGAAAAAGTTAAATTGTTTTTTAAATCTTCCCACCTGATTTAATTATTAGGTATACTTTCAGCTTCATTTGTACATTTTTATGTAATGAAAACTCTGGAGATTATAAACTTTTCTGGCTTTTTAAGTTTCTCATTATTTTAAATATTTTCCATTTTGTTATACACTGATGCAATTCTTTGTAGCATAAATCTTAATGAACAATGTACCAACTAGTCGACATACTTTCATTTACCTTGTCATCTGCGAATATTTAGCATTGGTTTGTTTTTCAATTTTTCACTTTTGCATATAACATTATAGTATTTTCATGTCATATAATTACGTCTTTAAGATTAGTTTCCAGTACTGTCCTTTGACTTTCATCCTTTGTCCAGTAACATATAATAGTATTAGATCATCATCAAGAGCATCAACAAAGAGTCATTATATTACATTTCACGTGCGACCCTTGCTAAGTGTTCCTAGGTGGAACACCTTAGCAGATTTATGTTTTGGATTTCTTCCCCTTGACCTTGCATTCCAGCTATGTCAAACTCTTCACTGCTTCCTAATTATAGTTCTACACCTGCTGAAAGCATACCACAGAGTATCACACAATAGCAAAAAGCAACACCCTCCATCAATCATGTGTCTATGTAATACAAAAAGAGATAATATTAAATGAGAAAAATAAACTAATTCAAAGATTTATATTCTAATATAATTCATGTAAATTAAATATTGCTTAGAGATTACTTTTTTTAAAAGAGAGGTTTTGTTTTGTTTTGCTGTAGGGCACCTGCGCTTGCCAGAGAGACAGAGAGAGACAGAAAGCGAGAAATGACCCCCACATCGCAACACACTGCAATACCTTCTCCTCTAGTCTCCTTTGGATTTTGGGCATGAACGCACACACACATGTGGTGTGTTTGAAGCCACCGGGTCCAGGACCTGAACAGTGATTGACCATGTGGGAGTCAGTGATGTAACCATTACATCATCTGCTGGTCCCTAGAGATTACTTTTTTATCATAAGTAAGGATTACTAAGAAATACTATCATAAACTAAGAAATAAAATCAAAGGATGATAGCATGAACTTCATTGTCATGTTATACTAGTAAACGTGCTTAAAAATTTACAGACTCGGGGCCAGCTGATGACATGGAAATCAAGGCTCTGGATCTCACATGGTCACCTATCTCATGCAGTTCAAGTCCTAGGCCACACAACCTGAAAATCATGATAGGCGTGTGTGCGTTCATGCCCAAAGTCCCAAGAGGAGACTGGAAGAGAAGGGAGTGCCATGCATGTCAGTCAATACAGAGACATTAATCTCCCCACTTAGGAAGAGAAGGGACTACAGCATAGCTCTCTCCCCTGGGTGGAGATTTTTCACTTTCTTTCTGTCTCTCTCTCTTTCTGTTTTTCTCCCTCTCTCCTCTCATGAGCACCCTAGTCTATAACAAAATCTAAAAAGAAAAATGAATCTACTGACTCTAAGGACATGTGTCTTTGTTCAACTTCCCATTGATTAGTAAGAAATATTTTATAATTCTTTAAAATTAGATGTTAATTTGTAGAAGATCTAATTAGTTGTCAATGATTTTTCCCAGAAGAGAAGATAAATCTAAAGGTTATACATTTTCATCTTTTAAAATGAAATGGTTTTGAATTGTTTAGTAATCTTTTTCCAGTATTATTTTTCTTTCACTATACACATGTATGTGTGTGTGTGTAATACACAGTCTGTTTATCTTATTTCTTTGAACCAGATTAGTTATGTCACTAATTTTCTCATTAAATCATAAATGAGCTAAAATTTTAAATTATGCTCATTATATCATACACAAAAATTCATGCATAAAGTATATACAAAAATAGTATCATCAATTAAAATATACATATGTCTCTGGATTACATATATGTATAAAACAGAAAATATTATAATGTCAAGGGATTAATGTTAGAATATTAAGGGATAGAAATAGAAATCAAGAAAAAAGTTATTCCATAGGCTAAGAATTCCACAAAAGTGCCCACAGAATAATCTAGCTAGCATAAGTTTTCAAGGCCAACAATGATAGCTACTCCACAGCACTAACTTAGAGTTTATAAGATAGTTTGCATGCTAAAGGAATGACTGGATTGAAAAATAATTGTACTAAAAACAGCTGTTTAATTTTATGTCATAGAACATTTTAAAAATACTTTAGTTCAGGACTTGTTTGTTTTAGCGTAACATTCCTTTACATAATTTTTTAGGGACCATATGTTGGGAAACAATGTGATGATGACTCATTCAATCATCTTAGCTTGGTAGTAACATATTTATTTCTAAACATATTTTTAGATATTACATTTTCAGTAATTATGAAGAATCTTGAATCATACTAGCACTCCTGTGGAAAACAAGTATGAATTCTAGACAAAATATTTTGTCCAACTATTTAAAGACATGCATAGAATAAAGCAGACAGAAACCAGAGAGGATTCAGCCTTGAGAAAGATTTATTGCATCAGGTGATAAAATTCACAAGCTTTTGCCTGATGGCACTCTCCAACCACCTGAGATGGAATAACTAGAATTCAAGGAGAAAACTATAGTTCATTGGCTGGGATTGTTCTTGCCTTACAGTGAAACTACTCGCATAGGTGTTTTGCATGTTGATTTAACATTTATTTATCATCGACCAACTAAGATCACAACGTCAGAACGTCCTGAGTCGTGTATGGTGACTACATTTTGCTGCAGTACAAACCCACTTACTACAAAGATATTACGTCTATAGGTTTTTGTGTTTGTTCCTTGGCTTCCGCAAATGTGAGCTCAACAACTGGCTTGCTCTTGTGAACAGTGTACACAGGACTTACCCATCCACTCTTATAACTTGCAGTCAGTAAATACACGTAAAGCACACCTTGTCCCACTCATGGAGCACACAGTGTGCAGCCAGTTGCCATCAGTAGGAACTTGCTTCCTCCATGTCCCACTCCCCACCTGACGCCCTGCTCTGAATTTACGGTGAAGGGTTTGGTGAAAACAAGTTCGGGGCAGAAGTCATACTCAATTCGAAAGCCATGAGCTTGCTGTGTATAAAGACCAGTAAAAAGGCCAGCAAGGCAGGAATGATGGTATGTGTTCTGCACTGGCTGAAATCTGCTGAGGCCTGCTCTGTGTCCTCTTTTGGCTTCTTCTGTCAGCCAGAGCTGATTTTCACTCTCCTCAGCAACTTGGCACTGTGGTTTATACCAATGTCTGTTTTCTGACTTCTTTTTTTGTTAAAAGCTGTAGTTTCTGATCCAGTGCCCAGCTTTTCCCCTGCAAGCAAGCGCTGCTACCTGATTCTATTCCAAATACAACATAAAGCCTCTTCCTTCCATGATTTTTCTTATTTTTATTACTATGTATTTTTCAAAAAAAAAAAAACCAAAAGAAATGTGAAAATGTTTGTTATTGTTTTTTAGAAAAATAGTTATCCCTAGATAAAGAAGGTCATGTCAGTTTGATCCCCCTGTCTCTAGATTTTCTAGCAATAATTTATGTTGACATGTTCTGCTTTTCTGAGTTTGATCATGTCAGTGGAGTGCAGCTGGTCAGGTCTGGTGATGCAGACTCGTGCTATTAAATTCCACGCAAACTATCAAAGCTGATGCTGATTTACTAAATATCACTGGGCATTATGACCGTAAAGGGACAGAATGTTCACATCTCCCTAGTCAGTGCATACCTCTTCTTATAAACAGGTTATGGAAAAAGACAATTTATTAGATGGTGATTTAGTGACCATGAATCAGAATAAAATTAGGACTATGCTGAGAATGTTTAGTGGTATGTAGTCTAATGACTTGATGCTTCTCTACAATAGAATCCCATCTAGTAGGAAGACTGAATATTTTCAGAGCCAGAAGTTTCCAGCATGGTCAGAATTGGGACAACTCAGCTAACCAGTTGTATCTAATTCTTTTTCCCCTGCTTCTTCAGTTAGGAAAACAACAATACACACACACACACACAAAAGGCAAAAAAAAACCCCAAAATATCAAAAAACCCTCACATTAAAAAAAAAAAGATGCATATAGTACACATCACTGTATTTTCTCATATTATTTTTCTCCAAGAATGTGACAACACACAAAAGGCAAAAAAAACCCCAAAAAAACAAAAAACCCTCACATTAAAAAAAAAAGATGCATATAGTACACATCACTGTATTTTCTCATATTATTTTTCTCCAAGAATGTGACAAGATTGTACTCCCCCATTCTGTTGAAGTACAGCGTTATCATATAATTTGCCTTGGCAATTAGCTAAGATTAGAAGCCATTAAGAGCCAGCATGTGGTCTGTAACATTCTCTTTCTCCTGCCAAAGTGATTAGTGAGGACTCCATTAACCTGTGTCTCTATGTGAGGATGGCTTGGAGAAGAGTCCCTATCAACTCCAAATCATAAGCAAGTCATAAAACTTTGTTGCTTTCAACCACTACCACACTCATGCTGATTGTGGTAGCTACAGCTACCTGTACTTTGCTATAGGGAGTGCTATAAACAACCTTAAAGGACAGGCCATATTGGCTTAATGAGTTATGTGGTAGATAGAAAGGACAATTATTACATACTAGAAGAGTGAAGGTCATTGTTATGTGGTATGTGCAGCTATTGTAGGTAGCAGGAGGCATTCCTACATGCTCTGGGTATTCACAGTTGAGCAGAGAAAGCGAGAAGGAAAAGAGAGAAAAAAGCAAAGAAATACTCCAAGTGAGAATTGTGATCCAAAGAAACTTAGGTATGGACATTGCTCACAGAGCTGACTGCGATAAAATAAAGAAGCCAAAAATACACTTGAGAGAATTGTGCTGTCAAAAGAATCAACAGCCTAGACTAAAATAGACCACGCCTGTTTGAGACTTAAAAAAGATGCTGGGGCTTCCAACTATCTCCAGGCAAGAAGTGAACTGAGGGAGTTGCTAAGGTTCCAAGAAGAACATCTTGCTGATGCCCAATTCAGATATAGCCAAAAAGACTCCTGTTAAAAAGAAGAATCGCATAGAGTGTGGCTCTAGGGAGAAAACTCTATGTGAGTTAGCCTTAAGGTACCTGTCAAAGCTCACAGAGTGGAAGATCTGTCCTCTGAAGTCCCCATGTGACTGCTATGAGAGAAGACGAATATGCAGCATGAGTAATAAATAAAACTATGATGTTTTAAATTTTGGGAGTGTTCTGGTTTTTGTTTTTTACTGTGGTACAAGATAATATGACCTGAATGACACAACTTCAAACAAGATAAAATTAAAAAAAAATGATTTAAATATTAAGCATAGCCTAGTTTCCACATGATTTTTAGAATGCTAAGCAAAATATTGGCAAAAGAAACTCAATACTCACTGCTAATGCACCATAAACAAGTTAAAGGCATTCCAGGAATGCAGCAATGTTTTAATATAAGAAAATGTGCAAATGTAATTCACTGAATAGGAGATTATCTTTTAAAAAAAGCTATATGCTCATCTAAATAGATACATAAAAAGATGGGTGTGTAGGTGGTATGGTGGTTAAGGCTCTGAATTCCCACATGGTTTACCACAGTTTGAGTCCCAGACCTGGCAGCTTACTTTCCCACTTTTTCTTTGTCTGTTTCTGGTCAAATTTAAAGTAATAATAATAATAATAACAAGAATAATACAAATTAAATACAAATAATTCTTTAAATAGATACATTAAAAAAGAAATGAACAAAAGTCAATAAACTAAAAACAGAAGAAAACTAACATTTTGACGCAAGATAATACAAAATTCTACAATATGCATAATTATAAGTGGGGAACTACTGAAGTTATTCTCTTTAGATTTAGAAAAGAGGCAGATTTACTTTCTTTACTTAACATTGTTAGAAGTCCCAGACTGTGGAATAAGATAAGTAAAATAGATTAAAGGCATATATATTGAGAAAGAAGAAATGTTATTATTTTTATATATAGTTGTTTTCATAAGAAATTTAAAATTATCTAGAGATAAGTCAATAGAATTTGAGCAAGGTTGCTAGATATGTGATCGACACAAGTGTATGAATTTGTATCTTGTTACTAGCAACAAATAATAGAATGTGCTAACAAATAAAAAGGTGGGAACCAGCAATTAGCATAATGGCTATGTCACTGGACTCCCATGTAGTCGACCGCAGTTCGTGTCCCAGACCCGGTGGCTTAAAACTCACTCCAGGTGCGTGTGCGTGCGTGCCCAAGATCCCGAGAGGAGAATGGAGGAGAAGGGATTGCGGCGTGACCATCCCCCCTGAGGGGTGATTTCTCGCTTTCTGTCTCTCTGTCTGGCGAGCGCACGCGCCCTATAGCAAAAACCTCTCCAAAAAAAAAAAAAATAAACAAATAAAAAGGTGACAACTTCCTAACAGCAATCAAAGCCATAAAAGGCCAGCTGGATTTCACATAGTTGACTGCATGGTTGGAGACCCAGACCCAGTGGCTTGAGAAACACATTAGATGTGTGTGTGCCTCAAATCTCAAATAAAGGGAGAGAAGGAGAAGAGGTTGGAGTGTGACCCTTCCCTATGTGGAGTGCTTTCTCTTCTCCACCTCTTTGTCATTCTGTTTCTCTCTGGTGAGTGCATGTGCCCTCTAGCAAAAAAAAAAAACCAAAAAAACAAAAACCCAAAAACCATAAAGTGATCAGAAATAAATCCACATTGTGATGTTCAAGATGTCTACATAAAAATTACTAAATGGGGGGCCAGCAGATGGCATAATGGTTATGTTGCTGGACTCCCACATAGTTGATCCTGGTTTGAGTACTGGACCTAGTGACTTAAATCTCACGCCAGATGCATGTGCCTGCATGTCAAGAGGAGAATGGAGGAGAATGGATTGCAATGTCACCATACCTCTGGGGAAGGAGGTGATGTCTCACTTTCTGTCTCTCTATCTCTCTGTCTCTCTGGTGAGTGCACACTTCCTATAGCAAAAACTCTGTTAAAAAAATACAAAACCTGGGACTACCAGTTAGTGTAATGGCTAAAACACCAGACGTCCATGCACCTCATGGCTACGTCACTGGACTTCCATGCAGCTGACCATGGTTCAAGTCCTAGACCTTGTGGCTTAAACTCACGCCAGGCGCGTGGGCGTGTGTGCCCAAGATCCCTAGAGGAGAATGGAGGAGAAGAGATTGTGGCGTGGCCATCCCCCCGGGGGGGGTGATTTTTCACTTTCTGTCTCTCTAATTTCTCTCTGTCTTTCTGACAAGCGCACACACTCTACAGCAAAAACCTCTCCAAAAAAAAAAAAAAAATACAAAACCTGTGGAGAAAGAACATTGAAAATACTAAAACAGAAGGAGACATTGCACGTTAATGAATAAAAATAATTGATATTATAATAATGATAGTTCCTCTAAATTAATCTACAGATTAGATGCAACTTCAATGAAAATTCCATAAAGGACATTTTGTAAAAGTTGAACATTTATTATGAGATGTTTATGGGTACAAGAGGGACCTGAGAAACAAAGATATTCTGGGAAGATGTAAACAGATGAAATTGTCCCCTAACAAATATAAAGACAACAGCAGAGAGTAAAGGATTGAGCTATTAGGACATCAGTAGAAAAACTGGCAGGTGGAAACGTGAAAGCATTTACCTACATCTGTAAGTGAAAATAAGATACATTGCAAAGATATGTTGTAAACCAAAAGAGAAAAGAAGGCCTAATTAATGGATTTAGTAGTTATCTGTATAGAAAAAAAAAATTGAAAACAGGTCCTGCAGCAATGGCATCATAAAACATTAACCCCTAAAGGAACAAAACAATTTAATATCAAAAACACAATTTAACACATCTAGAAGAAAAAGCTTAAACTAAGAATAGAACCAAGGAATTGCTAAAAACAAAACAAAACGAAACCATATGATCATCTAAATAGACACATAAAAATAATAAAATTCAAGACCCATTCACAGTAAAACTCCCAACAATCTAGAAATAAAAAGGAAACTAGCAACTCGATATAAGGTAACAACAACAAAAAAGAATCCTACGATATGCACACTTACAAATGGGGAACGACTGGAGGTACTCTCTTTAGATTCAGGAACAAGGCAGATTTACTACCTCTACTCAACACCGTATTAGAAGTTCCAGAAAGTAAGATATTCAGGACCTATTAAACAAGGCATAAGAATCACTTAAGTCTTATTAAATAAGATATGAGAAATATTATCTGTAAGTAAAGCAAAATCGAAAAGTTAGACCACATTAGAATTAAGGACCTGTCTTTATGAAAGGACATCTGCAAAAAGGTGAGAGCCAGCTGCTACGGCTCAGTGGTGAGGCGACCTCCGTGGTTCTGAAGCCATGTGGGGAGGTCCCAAGGTCCGGCTGAACACCCTGGGAGTGTGTACAGGTGCTGGCTGAGGTGGGGAAAGGATTTTGGTGTCAAGACTCTGTTGGGGAGCCCAGCAGGGGGCATAGTAGTTGGAGCACTGGACTCCCACCTGATTGATTGTGGATTGAGTCCTACACGCAGCAGCCTGAAACTCACACTGGATATGCATGCTTGAGTGCAAATCAATGAGACAAGAATGGAGGAGAAGAAGAGATTGTGGCCTGGTCATATCCCCTGGGAGGATATGACCTTGCTTTCTGTCTCTCTTTGTCTTTCCTATGAGCATGCGCCAGCCCTATAATGAAAATAACTTTTTTTAAAAAAGACTCTCTTTGGAGTATTTGTCTCTCCTCTTCCCCTAGTATTGAAAATTCTGAGCAGAGGGGCCAGCAGTTGGCATAATGGCTATGTCGCTGGACTCCCATGTAGCCAACCACGGCTCAAGCCCCAGACCCAGCAGCTTAAACTCATGCCGGGCATGTGTGTGTGCATGCCCAAGATCCCGAGAGGAGAATGAAGGAGAAGGGATTGAGTGGTGGCCATCCTCCCTGGGGAGGGGGATTTCTCGCTTTCTATCTCTCTCTGTCTTTCTGGCGAACGCATGTGCCCTATAGCAAAAAGCTCTCCAAAAAAAAGAAAAGAAAATTCTGAACAGAGTATTTTGATATGACCACATATTTATTTGCCATAGTGCATGTGCACTCACCTGAAAGACACAGAGAAAGAGGGGAAAGGGATAAATCACCCTCAAGAAGGGCTGATTATGCCACAATCCCTTCTTCTCTTGCAATTTTGGGCAAGCACATACACTTGATAGGCATGTTTTTCAGGCCACTTGGGATGCAGCGCCATAACCACCATGCTACCCGTTAGCCCACATGACTTTTTAAGTGAAATCACCATGAGCATGGGTTTAGTGTTTGAAACAAAGGAAATAAGTTATCATTTTCTACTATAAGAGCAGAGTGGAAAATCAGACATGGTCATGTAGCTTATTTTAAAATTAGGATGTAAATACTAGAAGATTCTATGGGCTCTCTCAAGAAGCATAATACCTGAATATATAGAGAAAGCAGAAGAACACTGGAACTAATTTTAATGCCTCCTATGTTTGTATGTTTATTGAATTAAAACCTTCACTTATGTTTTGCAATGGATTGAGAGTTAGAGTCTTCTGAGATTTTTAGTTCTTAGGGAGTCCTCCTTGTTGCATGGTTTTGAAAACCTTTCAGAGTCAACCAATATACAGACTATATAAGTCACACCTTACTTTCTGAACATACAAACAATTTCAACAGTTATTTATTAGCCAACTGGGAAGCAGCAGAGCAAGGTATACATTTAAGATATGAGATTATAATAGACGTGAAATATGCATATGAGGTATGGAAATATGACTATAAATAAAGCTCAAATATATTCATATATAACCAACTGGCATGGATATGCAGAAATAGATGCATGTGAAAATACAAAGTAAATAAGTAAATGTTACAAAATATAAAGTGTTGATGATCTATATATATATATATATATATATATATACACACATGTATACATGGACACACACACACAGTGAAATAAAACCTCTTATTCATAAACATTCATATTCATATATTCATATACAAACACACACAAATGCTCCTGGAAACAGATCTTATACAAATATATACATATTTTATATGCATTGATAGTTACATACAACTGAGGAAATTATGGTTTCATTGAATAGTTACACTTAGACTGACAACAAATGAACATATTGGAAAATATGAACTTATTTTTTAATGCTACACACAGTTGAATACATAGGTAAATACCATGAGGTTAACACACACATGTATGCATACCTACAAACACACATACAGGTACCGGAATAGAAAACAGTGTTCTGCTTTCAAAACTATTAAAATATACACATGTACACAGAATGATAGCTAAGCACGGCTGAGTTGATCGATAGACTGAATGAGGAAATATCTACACATAAGTGCAGTCAGACAAGAGAGAATGATTTAGAAATATGTGCCCCAAATAACATGGGCTTCATCAAATTTTATGGCAACACAGAGATTAGAAGTGTTCAGGTACAAAATATTCTCATACCCATATGTATATGTTAATCTATTCCTTTTTTTCTCTATTTTTATTTCCTTTCTCACCTTGTAAAAATTGCGACTCCTCCCCCCGCAGTCTGAGACGTTTTGAAATAACAATCATCACGCCAAGGTTGCTACTTGGTATCAGAATGGTGTTGTCCCGTGCTGGGATTTCCTTCCAAACAATTAGGACAGTGTAGAACTTAGAGAAACTGAAGTGTGAATGTTCAGTTCTAGAAGGTCCAGGCCTAGGACTAAGGTAGCACTACTCAGAGAGCTGTGGGGTGGGAAACACTTGGCATTGTGTCTTCACAGTGACTGTGACCCACACTTACAACCATGTGGCTCCTCTCTCCTTTACGCACTCTTAGTAGGGAATATCTGTAATCATGTGTGACATGAGCATCTCCTAGCATACATGACCTGGCCTACTAACACAGACATACTGAGGTATTAAAGAATCTGGTGACCATAGTCCTGTCATGTAGTCTCACAATAATGACAGTTTCTTTCTTTCTTTCTTTTTTTGGAGAGGTTTTTCTATAGGGTGCATGTGCTCACCAGAAAGACAGAGACAGAGAGAAAGTGAGAAATCACCCCCCAGGGGAATGACAATTCCCTTCTCTTCCATTTTCCTCTTGGGATCTTGGTCACACATGCACACACACACACACACACAGCGTGAGTTTAGGCCACGGGGTCCGGGACTCAAACTGCAGTCGACCACATGGGAGTCCAGTGACATAGCCACTATGCCTACTGCTGGTCTCAAACTATTGGATATTAATGACTGAATATAAGAGCTGTTCCTATCATAAAAACAGAATAACCAGTGGTAGAAAAACACACAAACATGACATGTGTAATCTTGCCAAATATGAAATTTTTGCCAACCATGAATAAGAAAATATCAAGCTTTTGGCTAACTTTCAATTTTCCAGAAATCTGAGGACTCAAAACATATAAAAGTGTGCCATGATTTAGTACAATCTCAATCAGAATCTTAGCAAACTTTCTGTAAAAATTGAGAAGCTTTTGGTGCAGCCATGGTTGGCAGGAGGGCTGCCGCAACATGATGCTGGCGAGCAGGGGGAAGGCCCTCGGTTTCTGTCCTGGGTCCCTCCACAGTGGGCATGCTGTGATGCACCTGCAATCCTGGCTGCTGTCGGGCTGGGAGGAGGGTTGCGATGTGCAAACCTTCCGAAGGTGCCTCTCCCTCTCTCCTTCTCTCAAGCAGGAAATGAATAACACATAAATAAACGTTTAATATCAGGTCAGAGAGGGGTGCATAGCAAAAGTGTGACACTCTGTGAGGCTGTCCACATGGGAAGGTTCCTAGTTCACATCCAGAGACCTCCCTGAATCTGCTGGACACACACATGCCCATGGTGCAGGGCTGGCATCCAGACCCTTTACAAAGGGTGCCTCTCTCTCTGTCTCTGTCAGGCTTGCTTTCTCTCAATATCCTTCTGTCTCTTGCTTACGGAATAAATAAATACATAAATAAATAAGAAATTAATGAGATTTCTGCCATATAGATACAGAAAACTAAAGGACAAAAACAGTAGGATAATTCTTAAAAAGGTTAAGGTTGGAGAACTTATACTGTTTCCAGTATTTACTATACAGCCAGATTAATTAAGATATACAAAACCATAGAACAGAATTGGTATCTTAAAAATAAAATCCTATATTTTCAAAGAGATTGCAGTAGGGATAGAATTGTCCTTTCAATTAATGATGCTGGGAAATACAAAATATCTGTAAAGTAAAAACACAATAGGAACCTTACACAGTACATGCACCATACACCAAAAGCACTCCAACAGGTCATAGACAAGTGCAAAGGTAAAACTTCAAACTAGAAATAAAAATAGTAAGGGAATCTCTGACACCCGGACATGAGCACATATTTCTTAGATATTAAATCAAAAGCACAAATAACTACAAAATTATAAATTGGACTTCAACAAAATTAAAATCTCTAAACTTCCAAAAGCATTATTCAGAAACTGAAAGGGGAAAACTACAGACTGAATAAAAATACCCACAATACTTATATCTGACTTTCATTCTGAATATATAAAGAAATTTTACAATTCAATAAAGGGAGATCATATACCCAATGCCAACAAAATATTGGAAAAAAATTAACATAGAAACTTCACTAAGTAAGATACAAAGAACCAACATCCACAAGATACTTGACATCTTTTGTCGTCAGATAAGTGCAAGTTAAAACCACAAAAACATAAAATTGCACACTCCATACAATGACTATCACTTAAAAGACTGACAATATCACTAATAAGAGAGAATGTGGTGCCCCTGAAACTCACCAGCTGACAACGGGTATGTAAAATGTTGCAGTAATTATAAAGACGTTGGGCAATTTCTTGTAAAATATAACAAGAAAGTTTCATACAACCCAGAAATTCTGCTCCTAGATATTTATCCAAGGGAAATAATCTGGGTCCATCCAAAGACTTGTACACATGTATTTATTGTAGTTTTAATCATAATAGCCCTAAATCAGGAAAAACAAAAACAAAAAAACCAGAAAGCAAATTCCCATGGACAGAGAAATGCTAAACAGATGGTCGCATATTAGTACAATGTAATATTGTTTCACAATGTATGATACTGAAACCAGGAAAATAGAACAAATTATTGCTTAAAAACAATTTCTTGGGTAAGTGTCAACACATTATGTGCCATTAAAGAAGCTAGACACAAACAGCTCAAACAGTTTCCATTTATATAAAATAATAGAACAGACAAAGCTAATTTACAGTGATAGAAAGCGATTAGTGGTTGCCTTGGGCTGTAGGTGGGAGCGTGGTAAGGGAGTAAAGAAATACGTGGTGCCTCAATACATTTGATTTTAAAATAGCTTAAAATGAAAACTAGCAAAGCAGGAAATAATTCACTTATTTCTGGATGTCACAAGTTAAGGTTCTGGATTTAGTTTATAGTAATAGTAACTAGCAATTAATGGTGGCTTAATATCTGTCATGTGCTGAACTAAATGATTTGAATAACTTTATCTTCATCATTATCTATCAGATTTGATGTAATTCTCCTCAATTTACATGGAAGGAAATTGTGGCTCATTAATATTTTATAACTTGGCCACGTTCCCTCAACAGGTAAACGTAAAAACTGTACTTAGTTCCTTACCTGCATAGCTTCAGAGAACTGGATTTTAATTGATGTCTTTTTAGGTCTTGATATTTAACATTGAGCTTTACCTCTTATTTCCTTCTATTGGCCTTAATGAAGCACACTAAGCTGCTATGTTTTTGGTTTTTTTTTTTTTTTTTGGTTGTTGTTTATGTATATAATCTGCCACAGGGAGTGTGAGCTTACTGCAGAGACAGAGAGAGACAGAGGAGAGCGAGTTAGAGTAAAGTGAGAAAGCTCTCCCCAGGGGTATGTCAATGCCACAGTTTCTTCTCCATTCTCCTCTTGAGATTCTGGGCACACACACACAGGTGCCTGGCATGCACTGTGCACCCAGTGTTCAGAGTCTGGGGCTCAAACAATGCTGCTGGGCATGTGGAATCTAGCTTCCCCAACCACTACTTTTATTCAGTAAAAGATATTGTGAGGATCTTAGAAAATATGGAAAGGAAAGAGAAAAATAGCCCCGCCAAAGGAAAAATAGTAATAATACCAGGTGATCTAGATAGATTACTTTTCTGTCATTCTGTATTGTATACATTTGCCACACTACTGCTACTGTGAGTTATTTGCTCTTTTAAAGCGACAAAAGGCTGATGACAGGTAGCATCTATGCTCCATATCTTTCTTATTCTATTTCAGGATCTACATTTCTGGGTTATGCTCACATGTGATGCCCAAAGACCAAGGGCTGAAGAACTGACTGCAGCATTCGACAGAGCTATATAGTATGCCACGTAATGGTGCTTTAGGGAGTGCATTGTATCCGTCGATAGCCATAGACAACCCAGACCAATAGCTTACTGTTGCTGACTGGAGTATTTGCCCTCATATGTACTACATCTGCTTATCCTCAGTGTTTGCTCAAGGTCTATGGTTTTTATTGCACCCAGTTATTTCGACATGTTGATATGGTCTCTACTGTTTTTTTTTAAAGAATGATTTATTTAATTTTAAATATTATTATTTTTAATTTGCTATAGGGTACTTGTATTCACTAGAGAGAGAGACAGAGAGAGAGAAAGTGAGACAGCAACCCACCAGGTCCAGGACTCGAAGCATGGTTGGCCATGTGGGAGTCCAGGACCTTAACCACCATGTCACCTGACAGGCCCTGGTCTCAGCATTTACATTGCCAACCCATGGCCTACTATATCTTCGAGATCTGACTCAAAACTTACACATTCCAAAATGTTTCCTTAATTAACCTCTCCCTTCTGAATCTTTCATTCCCATGACCCAGGATTTAAGAAATAGTCTTTAATTTAGGGAGATGGCATAATGGTTACATTATTAGAGTCCTTAGTAGTTGACCATGGTTCAAGTCTCAGATCCAGCGGCTTAAACTTCATGCCGGGTGCGTGTGCATGCATGGTCAAGATCCCAGGAGTAGAGTAGAGAAGAAGGGATGACAATGTGACCATGCCCCCTGGGGGGGGGGTGATTTCTCACTTACTGTCTCTCTTTCTCTGTCTCCTCAATGAGTGCACATGCTCTATAATGAAAATCTCTCTCTCTCAAAAAAAAAGTAGTCTTTAATTTATGCTATGAAGTTTTGACAAGCTAATACCTACTTTTAAAAATGTACCATTGAGGCTTGTATTGCCTTTTGTCGCTATTATTTATACTGATTGATTCACTCAACAATTCGCTTATTGAAGAATCAATATCTCTATCTCTATCATCTCTATCTCTATATCTACACCAGATAGCATGTGGATAGTTCTGAGATATCTATATTGTTATCCATATCTATCTTGTTTGGAAGGAGCAGTGTAACTTTTTATCTGTTGTGTCTCTAAAAATGTCCTATTAAACTATTGATTTTGTCTAACTCCGAGTGGAGCCAGACAGTTAGTTTCCTTCTGCAATATCGTCTAATTTTCCTTTCTTTCTTTGTTATCTCTTGATCTGTGATTGATGATGAGGTTTTGCTTCTTTAATCCCAAAGCACAGCAGAAAGCATTGCCTCACTACACTGCCAAATGTCTCACCGCCATTATAAATGTGTTGTAACTTCCTATGTGTACACACATTTCTACTTGCTGTCTTATTTTAGTAACCTCTAAAATGTCTGCATGGTTCTCTTTAGGGCAATTTTTCTCCTATTTTCAATTCTCTTTCCTACTGTCTACCTACATATTATGAGATTTATTTTCTCCTAAGAAAATTGCTTCTGTGTAGAAGAGCCTGCTGTCTTGGGTAAAACGGTCACAAAGTACAAACTGCAATCTGGTCCTTTCTAAGGGGAGATCTAATTACCCAGCTGGCACTATGGAATACAAACGTTTTTACTCCGGACAGTGCTTATCAGGTTTTTGCAAGTACATCACTTTGGAAAGCTACTTGCTCAGCTAATCTGTAACTGTCATGAAAATGTAATTTTTCCCTCCCCCAAACCAATAACAAGCACCTGGTAAGAATGCCGTATGCATCCATGCATTCAAGTCTAACTGTTTCTATGGAAACCTAGAAAATCCCGTGAGCAAGGTTCTCAGCATCCAGCCACATTTTCCTTTTCTCTGTGCTGCTCCCTTTTCCCTTTTCTTCGCAGCTTTGCATGTAATTACAATACTTACCACCAGCTCTGCGAGGACTTCTGCAGACTTCTTTTTCAATTTTGCTCTTGTCATGGATCCACTTTTACCATGTTAGAGCAGAGACTGGGTCTTTCTAAGATGCGCAATTCCTCAACACGTGGACCAGTGCCTTCAACTTCATGGGCCCTCAGAGTAGATTTGTTGAATTGCATTAGATGGAGGGCATATTGTCTCACTCAGTTTTACTTTTGTGATATCTCAGACTGCTCATTAAGAACTTTAGCAGAATGACTGAGAAGGTAGAAAGAGTATGCTGATGGAATACAGTATTTGAGCCATCAATTTCAGTATTTCCAAACTAATCTTGAATTTTCAGCCCTCCTTCATATTTAAAAAAAAAATTAAGATCTACACTATTTGTAAATGAAAGAAAGTGAACTTCTTAGACACCTATTAAATGTCAAATATTTCATTTTTATTTCTTTGTGAAGTATTATTAATAATTACAGACACTAAACCCGAGATCACAAATTTGAATAATTTCTCAGAGCTCATATGACTAGTAAATGATAGAGTTCTCTTTCAAACAACACACCAAGGACTCGTCCTTTTTATGAATATGTTTATGAATTTAAATATTGGGATCTTCAGTCTCAAAGTAATACAGGCCTGTTATATTGGGTTGTCAGAAAAGTTAGGATGCCTTTTTTGCATAGAAAAATACAGAAAAAATATGTCGTAACTTTCTGAAAACCCAGTAGTAACAAGACTCTTCCTGTCAGTTAAACATTGAGAACTTGCAAATATGCAGAACATTGTCCAAGAAGAATAATTGGAAGTCAAAACAAACAATTAAAAAGAAAACTAAAATGACTAGCCCCAATGAAAAAAGGATTTGTTGAACATTCTGTACATTACCTCTGTGGAAGGGGACTGAACACTCAGAATCATTGGTTCAGACCAGATAGAGAAATCAACAACACCTAAGAGGACACCGTAAATGGGTGCTATCTAGACAACTAAAAACAGAGAGGTCAGGAAGTACAATAAAAGCTAAATGAAGAATTAGAAAAGTATATTCCTTAAGAAATTTTAGTTCAAGAAAAAGCTCTAAATTTTTTAAAAGTGTTGAAAGTCATCCTTTCATTATAATAGCTCTAAGCAATACTTAGGATGATTCTGAATTATTTATAAAATGGACACTTTATGTAGAAAACTTAAATAAAAAAAGCGTTAGTAGATTATGTAAGATTAAGTTTAAATAACAGCTTTCTTCCTTCCTTTTTTTTTTTTTTTTTGTCAACTGTTTATTTATTTTAGGCCAGTGCTTGTGCCAGGCACTAGGGACACAATGAACAAAAGAAACACAGCTTCTGTTGTGTAGAGGTTGGACTTCTAATGGAGAAAGTAGATATTAAAAAATATATCACCAAAATAAATAGAAAATTGCAGTAACTTCCATGATAAGAAAATACAGGATGTTATGAGAGACTATAGTGAGAGTCTATAGTTCAGGAGTTTGGGGAGCTTAAATTGAGACTTAAGGATGATTAGGATTTAATGAAATATGTCTCATGGGGAAAAACTTCCAGGCAGAAGGACTGACATGTTTAAAGATTCTGAGTTTGGGAAGAGGTATGGAAATGTAGGCATATAAAAGCAAATTGATATTAAATAACTTACTTTCTACATATTCTTGGAAAAATGAAGTGATACTGTGAGTTGATTCTATTTTATGTGTTGTCCAGACTAAATTACATCTATTTTAATTAAGTCAGTGACTTCATTAATTATTGGTCAATGACTTAAATCAAATCCTAGAAAAAAAAAGACATTCCTCCAACAACTCCTATAGTATTTCTCATTTGCATTCCATCTAAAATCTTTTCTATGTCTTTACTAGAGAATTATTGATAAAAAATCTTCTATCTCTTCCTCTGAATCTCTCTTTCTCTTTATAGACATACTTTGGAGATATTGCAGGATTGATTCCAGACTACCAGAATAAAACAAATACAGCAAATCATGCAAATATTTTGGTTCCCCAGTGCATAGAAAAGTTAGGTTTATGGGGCCAGCAGGTGGTATTTTGTTTAAAGTGCTGGACTCCTATATGGTCAAGTGTGGTTCAAGTTCTGGACCTGGCAGCTTGAAAATCACTCCTGTTACGTAAGTGTGAGTGGCCAAAATCCTAGGAAGAGAATGAGGCAGAAGGAATTTCAGCAAGGCCATTCCCCTCCCACTCCTGGGGTGATTTTTCACTTTCTATCTCTCTGTCTTTCTCCACATGTATAGGACAAATATAAAAAAAAAAAAAAAAAAAAAAACTAAAAGAAAAATAATGTTTACCAGGCCAGCTTGTAGCATAGCCGTTAAATGTTGTATATAGGGAGCTGGATCCCACATGGCTGACTCTGGTTAGAATCCTAGTACCAGCAGTTTGAAAAACTCACCAGGCCTATGTGTACTTGCCCCAAATCCTAATAGGATAGAGAAATGGAGAAAAAAAGAATTGCAGTGTGACCACATCCCACTTGAAGGTGCTTTCTCTCTCTCCCTGTTGAGTGTGTATATCTTCTGGCAATTAAAAAAAAAGTTATATTTATACTATATTATAGTCCCTTAAATGTGCAGTAGCATTTCATCTAAAAAAATAATGCACATACCTTAATAAATAGATTCCTTATTGTTAAAAATTGCTAATGATCCTCTGAGTCTTCTGTGTAGCATAACCTCTTGGCAAGTGGAGGTCTTGCTTTGAGGATGACTGGCTGCTGACTGATCGCAGTGGTGGTGGCTGAAGGTTGGGGTGGCCGTAGCAATTTCTTAAATAAGACAACAATAAAGTTTGCTGCATTGATTGACTCTTTTCAGAAGACATTTTGCTATGTTTCAGAAAATAGGTAGGCCCAGGGACCAGCAGTTAGTGTAATGGCTATGTCGCTGGACTCCCACGTAGTCAACCGCGGTTCGTGTCCCGGACCTGGTGGCTTAAACTCACGCCAGGCACGTGTGCATGTGTGCCCAAGATCACAAGAGGAGAATGGAGGAGAAGGGATTGCAGCGTGGCCATCCCCCATGGGGGGTGATTTCTCGCTTTCTATCTCTCTGTCTCTGTCTGTCTGTCTGGTGAGCGCACGTGCCCTATAGTGAAAACTTCTCCAAAAAAATAAAGAAAAGAAAAGAAAAGAAAATAGGTAGTCCCCAGAAGAGTTGTTACCATATTAAAGAGACAAAACCATGGCCGAGTTGGTAGAGCAATTACAACACACAAAACATTTCTCAATTCACTTTGGCATTTTGTAGGATGAAGTTCATGGCACTCCAAAGCAATTGTAATAGTAACATTAAAAAAAATTACTGATTTCAGATGATGATAACAGGTATAAACATAATGACATTTTTGAAATATTGTGAGAATTACCGAACTGTTACTTGGAGATAGGAAATGAACACATGCTGCTGGACACATGGTTCTGGTAGACCTACTTGATGCAGGGTAGTCACAAATGTTCAATTTGCAGAGAATAAAAGAAAAAGGAAACAATATCTGACAAGCACTATAAAGTGAAACTGCCGTATGTCTCCATTAGCAATATTTTACCAGACAATAACTTCTCCTTGTCCCACTTTCAGAGGCAGATTTTCATATATTTGTTTGGTCTCCTACCAACCATGGGATGTGAGCATTAAAACTTTAGTCGGTGCCACACATGTAATGTGGACTGTAAGTTACTTAACCATATAACTTCATTAATACTTACTCTGACACTGACTTTGTGATAGTATTTTCATAGATGGCTAGGGTTAAGAAATATAGAAGAGATAGACTCGATGCCTCAATCCTTCAGTCTCCATAGGTTTTTGCCATAGGGTGGGCACCAACACACCCAACATAGTAAATAGTTATAAATACCAGATACAGTGTGGGAAGAGGGTGGGTGAAGGAGTAGAGTATGAGGAAGGACATTAAGGAGAAAAATAGAGAGGCAAGTCATCTATAGGACAAAGAAATGGGGTACTATCTATTGAAGATAATTTTATAGTATTGATAACTGGACTGGGGAGAAACGTACACATATTGGAATATTCACTTTGCAAGCTAAATAACATGTGATTGAATGTATAAAAGAAATTAAAATAAAGATATTAAAGGAAAAATATATAAGAAACAAACAAAAAAGAAATATAGAGGAAAATGGTGAGTATAAAGCTTTGAACTTCCTTGTATGAAGAGATGAAACAAACTGAAAAGATATCCTCAAAAACAATTTCAAAAATTCACTGGAAAGCTGGACCATTTAGAAGAGATGATCTGAAATTTGAGGCTTACCAATATGCAAGAATAACAATTACTACAAGTATGTTAAATGACAACACACTTGAATGCACATAATATTGGGAAAAGATGGCCAGGTTAAAGCACTCAAAATCATATATTCATGACAGAGAGCACAGGGTGACCATATTGATATTTTAAAAAGAACAGAACGGGACTAGTAGAAGGTGGAATAGTTAAGGTGCTGGACTCTGACATGGCTGATAGCAATTTGAGTCCCAAAACTGGCATCGTGAGAATCACGCCCAGTGAGTGTGCATGTGTGATGAAATCTCAGATGGAAAGTGGAGGGATTGTGGTGTGGTCATTCCTTGTAGGGGTGATTTCTTAGTTTCCTTCTCACTGTCTCTCTGTCTCTGTTTGGTGAGTGCACATGCCATATGACAAAAACCTTAAAAAATTAATTAAAAAATTAAAAAATGAAAAAGAACATAATTTAAGATGTTACAAAATATAGAAAGTAATAGGAGAAAATAATATCATGAACACTTTACTGCCTAAGAACCAGAAATTCTTGAGAAAATGAATAATTCATAAAATAATTTCTTTATCAAAACTTCTTCAATAACCTAAATAACTGATAAACATTTAAATCATTTCAATCAGTACTTTAAAATCTATTCCAGAATTCTATTTTTTTCTAGTATGGCTGGGTAGATTTATTACACTGAATGTTAAAATTATTACTTTAATGCTCTAGTGAGCTATAACACTTGCAAGAAGTCAAAAACTGAAAAACCTAAATATGATCAGCAACTTATTGAATAACTGAGAAACAAAAGTTAGCATTTATCTAGAAAGTGTGTATCATGCCTTGTGAACTTAAATTTTAGTTGTTATGATCCTCAATATTGAGGAATAAGGGATAATTGTAGCCTGATTGAGGTGGATACTCTAATAAACTTCATTGATAAGACTGGACCACTCCAACTACTATACCCTCCATTTAAGTGTAAATGAATTTGAATCCTCACAATCCTCAGAATACTGCAGTAAAGAGGAAAGCCCAAATTCTTGGCAGTTAGTGAATGTCTTTGTCCATTATTGTGTTGCTAATAGAAATAACTGAGATGAGTGATTTATAGAGAAAATAGAGGATTATTAGCAAAATTTAGGATTTCAGTGACTGGGAAGTCCAAAGGCACCATCAAATGGCAGAAGGTAGAATCTTGGAAGAGACTATAGCTTGTACCTTTGAGTTTCCTTCTCTTTTTCCAATCTCCTTCAATCTGCCTATAAACTTATGTCATGGGGTCCTCACACAAATGAACGTATCAAACACGAAGGGCACATCCTGGGACACCTCGAAGGGACCAAGTTTTCATCAAATACCCTCATAACACAGTCAAATCCCAACACATAAATTCGGGTAGGACATGAGTGGAGGCAACCGAACTACAGCAGTGGAGTAGAAAAAAAGAATTCCTTGAAAATTTATAACCATACAGGTTTGCAGCTAGAATTCTCACTATTTATGACATCTGAAAAATCCTCAAAAAATTAGCTTAGATAAAAATGGTCTTTGGATATAATTACTAATGTCAATCAAAGTAGTCCCACAAATAACTTTCAAAAATATTTTGATATAGCAAAAAATGACAAACATGTGAGCAAAATTAGCATAAGCAAAAGCTAGAAGAAACAGCAGAGAATTCAGACTTGTAAATTAGAATATTTAGACATAAACTATCCCAAAGATATGCTTAAAGCATTTAAGAAAATAGAGTTTCCAAATTTGAGTAAAAATCTAGAGACTGTAAAATAATAATTATAAAAAAGCTGAAGATGAAAGTTACAAAAATAAAGCATTATAACTAGAAGTAAAGGAAGAGAACATAGTTGTTTTGTTTATTTAAAAGATTTTTGCTATAAGGTGCATGCATTTTTTTTGAGAGACAGAGAAAAACAGAGAGACAGAAAGTGAGAAATCACCCCCTGGGAGGGTGGCTGTGCTACAATCCCTTCTCCATTCTCCTCTCTGGATTTTGAGCATGCACACACATGTATTTTAAGTGTCTTTTAAGCTGATGTGTTTTAAGCTGCTGGGTCTGGGACTAAAACCTTGGTCAACTACATGGGAGTCTAGCAACATAACCATTATGCCATCTGTTGTCCCTAGAAGATAGGTTTTAATAACATGATAGATATTACTAAAGAGAGAAGTTGTAAAATGGAAGATAAGTAAGAAGAAATTATATAAAAAGTAGCTGTAGAAGACAAAGAGATAGGAAATAAAAATGAAAATAATAAGGCAGCACAGTGGTAAGTAGTATTTCATAGCGATTCATAACAATGTATATAGTAATTAAAAACATTTATTTTCCTTTATTTATTATTGTTAGGTTTTAATTTTATGAAAGATAGAGAGAAGGAGAAAGAGAGAGAAAGTGAGAAAGCAAACCACCAGGTCCAGGATTTGAACTGTGGTTGGACATGTGGGAGTCTAACACCTCAACCACCATGCCACCTGCTGGTCCCAATATAGTAATTTTTTTTTTTTTTACTAAACTAACATACAAGGTATTCATGCTGGTGTAATTAATATTTACTATTGTAAAGATATACAGTGATTTGAATGTAAAAAATCTAAGAAAAAGATAAACTAATTAAAAAATAAAAAGTGACATAAGGGATAGAGTGAGGTCTAATGTGTCTTTCAATTTGCATTCCAGGGGAAAAAAAAAGAAACGATGAGGTAATAGTTGAAAATTAAGCATTTTTCAGAACTTAGCCTCTTACCCACATATTTAAAAACATATCTCTTAAACATTATATGTGTCACTGTGATTATAACATTAAACAATTTGGCAAAGTACTTGAAGTGGAAACCTGTTGAAGTGGATTTAAACATCATGGGGAGAGAGGCAGAAGCTTCTAAAATTTCAAACTCTTTACAGGAACGGAGAATGGAGGTGACGTGAATAAACAGAGTTTAGTCCTACGGTTGTTGTAATTACTAGTATATTTGGTTATCTTTACAAATATACAGTAAATTTAAAAAAATATTAACATAACAAAGTACAGTAAAATGAAAACCATTGATACAAGATCTTAAAAACAGTTATAAATAACTGGAAAGAGGCTGATTCTCTACAGGCTGAGGACAAGTGGGACACCTAGATTCGAATCCTGACACATCCTGAAAAGCTGAGTGTGGTGATGTGAGCTTTCTTTTTTTTGGGAAAGGTTTTTGCTACAGGGCACATGTGCTCGCCAGACAGACAGAGAGAGACAGAGAGACAGAAAGTGAGAAATCACCCCCCAGGGGGGAATGGAAAGAGGCTGATTCTCTACAGGCTGAGGACAAGTGGGACACCTAGATTCGAATCCTGACACATCCTGAAAAGCTGAGTGTGGTGATGTGAGCTTTCTTTTTTTTGGGAAAGGTTTTTGCTACAGGGCACATGTGCTCGCCAGACAGACAGAGAGAGACAGAGAGACAGAAAGTGAGAAATCACCCCCCAGGGGGGATGGCCATGCCACAATCCCTTCTCCTCCATTCTCCTCTCAGGATCTTGGGCACATATGCACATGTGCCTGGCATGAGTTTAAGCCACTGGGTCCGGGACTCGAACCGCAGTCGAATACATGGGAGTCCAGCGACATAGCCATTACACTAACTGCTGGTCCCAATGATGTGAGCTTTCTGAGTAGCTGAGACAAGAGTATCCTGAGATTGAGGCCAGCCTGGGCAACATGGAAATACCCTATCTGAGCCAGGTATTTTGGCATGTTCCTGTAGCTCCAGCTATTTGAGGGGCAGAGACATGTAGATCATGACACAGCAGGACTCTATCTTGAAAACCAAACACACGCTAAATGAGGCAATTAAAAGAAATCCAGATATACTAGTAAGTAGAATAAGTACATGTGAGTTAAATTTCTTTTGTCATATTCCACATTCCATTACTGGGAAAAAGTTTATATCAGGAACTTCTCTTTCTGTCCTCTTAGTTTATAAAATTGACTGTTATCAGGCTTTCATTTTACTGTTGTACAAAATTGTTCATGGCATGATCATACTGACATGCCACACGCTAGGTTCAAACCTTGACCCTTACCACAGTTGAGTCATTAGTAGGATTTAATTAAGCTGATTATTGATTCCTCTTTGAAACAGTTTCAACTTGGCTTCTAGAGTACCATAATCACCTAATTTGTTTTGGTCATTGGCCACTCTCTTATTCTTTTATCCTCTTAATGTTGAAATGAGAGCCTATGAAATCTTTCTCTCCATTTTTTCTCCCTGAAAGTCTCATCTAGTCTAATAAGCAAAAGTGCCACATGTAAGCTAATGTCTTCAAATTTGTATCTCAAGGTAGAAGCTTCTTCCCACATAATATTCAACTGCCTACATTGAATATACACATGGCCTAACATAGAGCAATTAGATTTGTAAGTATTTGCCCTATGAAAACTCTTACATATACATACAGAGGTATACCTACAAGTCTTCATAAAACCATACTTTATGTAAAAAAAAAAGAAAGCAATTCTGAAATTCATAAATAGTACATCAGCTTAAAATCATGTTCTATTCATGAACAATATAAAAGTGACTGATAACAGCAAACATGGAACAAAATGGATGATTCTCATTTATAATGTATTGAGCAGAAAAGCACAATTCAGCAGAAAACAAATAGTATGATTATACTTATATAAAGTTAAAAACATAACCAAAAAACTATATAATGTGTGTGTGTGTGTATATATATATATATATGGAGAGAGAGAGCGAGAGAGATGTGGATATGTATCTTGTTATTGTAACTAAAAGGAAAGGAATAAAGAAATACAATTCAGATTAATATTTTTTTTGAGCCATAAGAGAGTTAAATGAGATTCATAGGCTCTACTGGGACTTCAAAGAAAATGGTAAATTTTTTTTAAAACAGTGCTAGATGCAGGATTATATAAAATATAATTATATTTTATAATATGTGTAAATTTTTTTCTTGAGAAATTTGTTATAGAGTGTTATAGGGCACATGTGCTCTCCAGAGAGACAGAGAGAGACAAAGAGACAGAAAATGAGGACCACCCTCTCTAGGGAGGATGGTCATTCCATGATCCCTTCTCCTCCATTCTCCTCTTGGGATTATGGGAATGCACACACATGTACCTGGCATGAATTTCAAGCTGCCAAATTCTGGGATTAGAACTGTGGCCGATTATGTGGGAGTCCAGAGGTGTAACCAGCTATCTGCTGGTTCCAACATGTGTATGTTTTTAAATATTTACTTTTAACTGCCTAATATTTAATAAAAAATTTTGAAAGTTTACTCAAATTATTCAAGGTAAAATATTTTAAACAATAAAGTAGCGTGTTTCAAATGTTAGAAAGATATTCATGGGGCTAGAATAATATTAATTGCAAAATAAAAGATGGTATAAGGAAAGAAAATAGTAGGCTAATTTTTCATATAGATATCGTGGTAAAAGTCTCTTTAAAAAAGGTTTTGTCAATGTATAGTAAAATAATTCATTCTGATAATGTCAGTTTGTCTGCAATATGAATGGTTTGTGTAACATTGAAATCTATAAATTGAGAACCTCACACTTACAGGGGGTAAGGACCACACTGCAATCCCTTCTCCTGCATTGTCTCTTGGGATTTTGGTCATGTGGGGCATGTTTCAAGATGCATGGTCCAGGAAGCCAACAGTGGTTGGCCATGTGAGAGTCCAGTATCTTAACCAATAGGTCACCTGCTGGCCCTGTAAACATTCTTTTTAAAATTTGCAAGGAATTAAGAATGCCTACTTTCTTTGCTTGTGTTTAGAATTTTCTTGGACATTCTAGACAGTACAATAAAATAAAAACAGCAAAAATAAATTTTACAGGAAAGAAAAAAATTACCATTATTATTTTTTTGAGGTATTTTTCTATAGGGTGCATGCGCTTGCCAGAAAGACAGAGAGAGACAGAAAGTGAGAAATCAGCCCCCTGGGGGGATGGCCCCACCGCAATCCTTTCTCCTCCATTCTCCTCTTGGGATCTTGGGCATGCATGCACATGCACCTGGCATGAGTTTAAGCCACCAGGTACAGGACTCAAACCACGGCTGACTACATGGGAGTCTGGAGACATAGCCATTATGCCAACTGTTGGTTCCAAAAAATTATCATTATTTTAAAACAATATGACTATCTCTATAGAAACTAAAAATACTCTGGGAAACATCATCAGTTATAATAAAGGAATTCAGAAAGTTTTATGGATATAAAAATAAAAATGTAAAAATAAATTTCAACCTTATACATCTTCAATTACAACATAAGGTGCATGCTTAAGAGTAAAAGTAACAAAATACGTCAACAATTTTATGGTTCAAATTTTATATTTTCTAAAGACAATTTAAAAAACCCTAAATAAGTGGCGAATTATAGCATGGTAAAGTGAAGGAGACAGAGCATTGTAAAGATGTCAATAATAATGATAATTTTCCCCTAGACTTTGATAAGATTTTAAGTTTAAATACAAAAGCAAAATGAGTATGATTAATCGAAGCAATAGCCAAGACAATGTGAAGGTTAAACCCCAGGTGAGAAGATTGCTCTTCCGGTTATCAGAAATGATAATACTATAATAATCAAACTTGTATTACCTTTAGGTAAAATAACTCAACAGACTAGTGGGACAGCTGAGGGGGTTTAGAATTAAACCTCATATACGCAGAAACTTGATCCATGACAGAGGAGATATAGATAAGTGGGCAAATGTACTTTTATATGTGTGTAGTTGGAATAACTGTTTACTCATAAAGAAGATAGAAGCTGGATAATTAGTCCATACCACGTAAACAAATGAATTTTAAGTGGGCTAAAAAGCTTCAATCTATATAGCAAAACTAGCACACTTACCCCAAAACATAAACGACAATATGCCTCAAGCATCAGTTTTAGTGCTTGTATTAAATCAACACAAAAAAAGCAAAAGCAGAACAAGATTTTACAACAATGATGAGTAAATGCATGTACTTGAAGAGGGTATTTATAATCATACACAAACGGCTAAGATTAGTATTCACAGTACTCTTTAAATATTCCACAGAGTTAATAAAATCAGAGTAAGAAAATAATAGGAAGTTGGTAAAATGTAAACCAGTGTTTCATTAGACAGCAAACCTATGGTTAACAATTACATGAAGGTATGCTTGGCTTCACTAATCATAAAGGATATATATATGTAAACTTGAATGATATACAATGTCCCATCTGACATTTTTGCAAAAATGTAAATAAGATCAATTAATGTCAAATTTTCTCAAATTATGAAACTAATAGACTTATAGTGAAAGTGTATGTCAAAATTGGTATAATGAGGGTCAGTCTACAGTCTGGTGTTTGGGGCAGCTGTATCCCACATGACCAACCAGGCTGTTTGAATATCTGGACTCTGCATCTTCAGAAACTTGCTGAGTGCTTGTACATGTGTTCCCAAAGTCCAGAAGAAAAGGAGAAGTGGAGGAGAAGGGATTGTGGCATGACTAAGTCCTGTGGAGGGTGTTTCCTCACTTTCCTTCTCTCTTCCTGCTCTCTCTGGCAAGCACACACGCCTGTTGGCAAATTAAAAACAAAACAAAACAAAAAACTAGTTTAAAGATGCTAGAGAACAATCTGACTATATTTTTTTCTTGTTGAAGATGTGCACACCCCTTGAACAAACAATTTTACTTCTGGGAATAGAAAGTGTTGAAGATGGGGACTAGCAGATGGTGTAATGGTTGTGTTGCTGGGCTCAAATGTAGCTGACTGCGGTTTGATCCTGGACCTGGCAGCTTAAACCCACACTGGGCATGTGTGCATGCATGCACAAAATCCTCAGAGGAAAATGGAGAAGGGATTACGGTGTGGTCATCCCTTTGCAGGGCGATTTCTGTCTCTGTCTCTCTGGCGAGCACACATATCCAATTGCAAGAAATCGCTCTCAAATAAACAAACAAATTAATATATAATTCAAAAATAGAATAAAGAAGTGTTGAAGATGAATAAAATTGTATTAGTTGGATTAATACAAGTGTATATCTTGAATATATAATGTTGAAGGAACAAAATAAGTTGTAAAAGATACACAACGTATGATACAATGTTATTCACATAAAATTCTCTTAACTTCTCTCCTAATTGTGTAAGATCTCATTTATATCATGAAACCCATAATAGTCTCAATGGTTCTGTTTTCTGATGAAGCCTTGACTCGTGCAATTATTGATACTTCAAGTATTTTCAGAGAAACAAAACTAAGAATGGACGTCTGATGTTGGCTTTAGGACTGACTAAAGGTAAAGTCTTCCATGACCTTGCTGTTAGTAGTGAGTGAGATGCTAGTAGTGAAACTGCTACCTACGTCTATAGTCACCTGCACCCAAATGCCAATAAATGGCATCAGTCATTAACCATGCGGGTGAGGTTGTAAAATTTTCAGTAAAGAAAAACATTCACTTTGTGGAGTTTGTTGGTTGCATCTAAGCGCTTTATAGAATTTCAGGCAATGATTATTGCACTGAATACTTATACATCTGTTCAATAATTTGATTTTGTAGTTAAAAACGTTCCCATGAGGGAGACTCCAGGCCAAGATAGCTTGGAATTTTACCAAACATTTAAGGATACAGTAGTGTCCATTCTACATAATCTTTCCCAGAAAAGTCCAAATGCAGATAAATTTCTCATTTTGTGTTTCAGTCATGCAATATGTAAATATCAAGACAAAAAAAGTTGTTAAAAGAAAAGAAAATCATAGACCAATATCTCTGATAAACATAGAAGCAGAAGTTTTGTGTCAACTTTTAGGAAATTAAATCCAACCTTATACATATATAAAAAGATGATAGTTGACAAGAAGAGGCTTATTCCAGTAATGTAATGTTGACTAAGTATGAAAAAATCCAGCATTATAATTCACCATATTAATAAACTGAAGGCTGAAACTATGATTATTACAATGCAGAAAAGCATTGGTTAAAACTCTCAAAAATGGTAGGAGTAAAAGGAAATTTACCTATACTGATAAAAATCATCCCCAAAATTGTACACTTAATGTATGGAGAACGAATTTACCACAAAGATATGAAGACAATTTAATAAAGAAAGAACATGGCATAGGGGTAAAATGTGTTGCTCTGCAAGGCAGCTCCATATGGGAAAGTTCCTGGTGCTAGTGCTGAGAACTTCCTGTACCCCAGGCACACGCTTGTCCATGATCTGGGGCTGGCTGAAGCCTGTCGTGGATTTTGGCATTAAGATTCTATTGGAAGGACCAGCAGATGGCATAATGGTTACATCACTGGACTCTCATGTAGTTGACCATGGTTTGAGTCCTGGACCTGGTGTCTTAACACTCACACTGGTCACGTGTGTATGCATGCCCCAAATCCCAGGAGGAGAATGGAGAAAGGATTGTGGCATGGCCATCCCCCCCCCCACCCCAGGAGGTGATTTCTCGCTTTCTGTCTCTGTCTTTCTCTGTCTCTCTGGCAAGCACACACTTCCTGTTACAAAAAAAAAAAAAAATCTCTCTCTCAAAAAAAAAAAAAAAAAAGAATCCCATTGGAGTTGTCTCTCTCTCTTTTTCTCATGAGAAATAAATAACAAATATTCTTTTCTCAACAAGTGGTATTAGGATAATTAGATACTCATTACTTTTCTAAAAAAACAATCATTTTATCCATATGTCTAACCATATACATAGACTTAAATGTAAAATCTAAAACAACACAACTTATAAAGAAAGTAGGACAAAAATCTTATTTGGCTTAAGAACATTTTGTTAAGATAGAACTCCCAAAACACAACACATAAAAGAGCAAATTCAGTGAATTTCATAAAAATTAAACACTACTGCTCTTTAGAGGATACTGTTAAGAGAATGAAAACACATTCACAAACTTGGAGAAAATATCCACAATCATACACTTGATAATGGACTTACATTTGGGATCTAGACTCATCAAAATGTGAAGGAAGACTTTTGCTTTGGGGAAGATGGATTAGACATACTTCTTGTCCCTCACAATCTTTACAACTAAAATCTTAGACGCTACGTAGAAAACAAACATAAGAAGACTGAAATTTGGAGGTATAGGCAGACTAGCTAGGACTTTGGGACCTGAGGAATGATAGTACATGTTCCCGGGTTTTCTTTTTGCCCTGATTAACAAGATTGACAGCGAGAAATACCCTCTTCTGAACTTTCCACTGTGATTTTGGAAACCATGTGGGTAGCCTGATTTTTCTTTCTTTCTTTTCTTTCTTTCTTTCTTTCTTTCTTTCTTTCTTTCTTTCTTTCTTTCTTTCTTTCTTTCTTTCTTTCTTTCTTTCTTTCTTTCTTTCTTTCTTTCTTCTTTCTTCTTTCTTTCTCTTTCTTTCTTTCTTTTAAATTCCAGAGATTCTCCTTCTTTTCTGTTCTAAGGCACCATCTATATGTAAAGTTTTACCAAAACCGTAAGTGCCTAAAAGATGCCATTTTAAGTAAATATTTATCTTTGATGTTGACATTTTATTTTTGTAGATATTGATAACTGCTATCACCACAATGGAAAGATATTAAAGAAAAGAAAATAATATCCTTAAGTGTGGGAAGGAAAAGAAAGAACTTTGATCTTCAAAATTAGAAAAATCTTTATTGGTGTAAATGCAAGTAAACTTTTTTTTTAACTTTATGAGAGGAAGAGAGAGGGAGAGGGAGTGAGACATATATCACATATATATGAATATGTGTGTGTGTGTGTGTGTATTATTGAGAGTGAGAGAGAGAGAGAGAGAGAGAGAGAGAGAGAGATTTTAGCAAGGTACTCATACCATGATCCTTCTCCCAACCTCAGCTAGCCAGGATCACAGGCTTACACATGAGCTTGGCATGCATCACAGGGCTTGGTACACTGGTACAGATAGATATTTTTTACAGGATTTTGTTCATGTAGTGATTCTCCTATCCCAGTCTCCCAGTTAGCTAGGCTAACAGGCACGTGCAACTGTCTGATGGGTTCAAGTCTACCTTAACTAGAAAATCTATTGAGCATGTTAGAATGAAGTATCAATTATTTCTGCACATGAAACTCATCCGAGGAGCTAAGAGAAATTGAGCCCTTAAAAGTATACTGTTTACTTTAAGATACACAATTTGGGTGCAACAATGATAAGGTGTAGGTCATTGAAGCCTCAGGAGAAAGTTCAGGACTCATTTGTCAAAGGCTAGTTTAGGGATACTGAGTTAATGCATGTTAAAAATTGCTACACATATAAAGAATGTTTGGCTGCTGTCAATAAACAAAGGCAAAAGCAGATTAATAAGAGGAAGTAGAGAGAGGGAAGAGTGAGTTTTACATCTCTGTAGCTAAGACAGAGGTCATCTGTCGCTGGATACTCTGGAGCAGTTCTTGCTGTATTCTTCAGGGCAACTCCAGAGTGTAGCTGGAAGACACACAGAGGAAGATGGGTGAAAGTATGCTTTCGACCTTGAGTAGTTGGAAGACTAGAGTCTTTTTTTTTTTTCCTTATTAAGTCCTATTATTTGAATGAAATATACAATAGAATTATCAGCCAAAAATTGGGTTGAAAGACAAATGCCATGAGTGGAGTATAGAAAGAAACAGCTTTTTTTCCCTTTTCTTTCTTTCTTTTATATGTTTTAATTTAAAAGAGATAGCAAGAGGCACAGGCAGGAGAAACAGAGAGAAAGAGAGAGATTGAGAGTTTTGACAGGATCTCTCCACGTTCTGATCCTCCTACCCTCGCCTCCCACTTTGGATCACAGGCACACACCACCGGGACTGACCTGTGGACACTGACGGGAACCTAACCCTGGCCTCCCTTAGGGTTTCAGCCATCGTGCAGTAGCACCTTTCTGTTGTGCTACCACCACTGGGTGGAAACATGAAACAATTTAATAAGAAAAAGTAAGGTATGAGATGATCATCCTACAGAGCTGAAAAGCATGCTCACTACAGAAATGTGCTTGGTTTAGAGAAAAGTTCCAAATAAAGAAAGCATTTTCTTTTTAAATTCCAAGTAAAATTTCATTTTCTTTTTCCTTAGTTCGACTGTGAAATCTGTATTTTTCCCAGTTAGGTTAATTTCAGCTGTTACTTTTTTAAAATCTCAAAAATGTATGTCATGTAAATTTTACTATTCACGATGTTTTAATTTGCATGTACTGACCCTCCTTTTAGGATTTATTCCCTTCAAACCCTCTCTATATAGAACTCACTCTGTTATCTTCCTTTGGGTCTGTGGTCACCCTTGGTGAACTCTGTCCCATATTGACACTTTTAGAGATACCGTATTATCGTGATTTATCCTTTTGTTCTTCTCTTTTTCAAAGCTCATTTTAATAAAGTATTGTAGATAATTGGTAAGCAATTAAAATTCAAAGAGGACTAAAATGTGTTCCCATCTTCGTGCTTCTGTTCCATCTGCTGAGCCACCACTGCTACTAGTTCCTCATTATCCTTTCTCAAATGAGCTTGGAGCATGCATAGAGCTGGACATGTGTATGTATGTGTGTGCATGTGTGTGTATGAATACAAACAATCCTGTTTATAGCACGTATTACAGCGTACTGTATATGATGTTTGATTTTTTTTTTTTTGAAGAGATTTTTGCTACAGGGCGTGTGCACTTGCCAGACAGACAGAGAGAGACGTAGAGACAGAAAGCGAGAAATCACCCCCCAGGGGGGATGGTCACGCCACAATCCCTTCTCCTCCATTATCCTCTCAGGATCTTGGGCACGTACACACACGCGCCCGGCGTGAGTTTTAAGCCATTGGGTCCAGGACGCAAACCGCGGTCAACTACATGGGAGTCCAGTGACATAGCCATTGCGCTAACTGCTGGTTCCCTGTATATGATGTTTGGTGTCTTGATTTGGGGCTGAGAGATGGGTAGATGTAGGTCAAAGGGTACGTTTCAGTTAGGACGAGTAAGTTCATGAGATCTATCTTACAACATGATGCTGTTAGCTAGCAGTTGGTAGTAATGTACCATATCCTTGAAAATTGTTGAGAAGAGATCTGACATGTTCTCACAGCAAAAGATAAGGTGTGAAGTAGTATGGTCATTAGTTTGTTTTAAACATTTCACAATGTACATATAAATCATGACATTACTTTATACACAGTAAATATATATATATATAATTTTTATTTGACAAATATACCTTTATAAATGTGTGTATGCATGTGCATGTGTGTGTTTGTGTGTATAACCTCATCATAATATGAATAGAATACAAATTACAGTCTAATTAATTTCAAAGTTACATTATTGGGGGGATTAATAAAATGGTGAGGGCTATAGATGCACTTTCCCTGCTACCCAGGATTGCAGTCCCCATCAATTTCTGTTCTAAGCCCTGTTTTTTTTTTTTTTTTAATGTCTTTCTTTCTGAAACCAGAGCTTTAGTCCACTCCCCTCTGTGCCGACTGTAGAATGGGAGTCAATAATGAAGAACCAATCAATTTATGTCCAAATTATGCTTTTTTGTGGCTCTTTATTACTACTCAGTTTATCAAGGTTATAATTTTATTCTGGTAAATATAGATACAACTCATTCTTTGTATCCTTTTTTAAATTCAATTTCTTTTATAAATTCAATCACATACGCCACTTAGCTTGAAAGTGAATATTCCAACATTTATACATTTCTCACCAGTCTAGTTGGGAATACTATACACATTCAATAGATAATAATCCATTTCTTTGTCCCATAAATATCTTGCCTCTCTATTTTCCCCCTTAATGTCTTTCCTCAGACTCTCCTCCTTCTCCTACCCTCTTCCCACACTGTATCTGGTATGGATAACCATTTTCTATGTTTCTATAAGGCAGGATCACGCCATGTCACAATTCTCTTGTCTCAGCCTTCTGACTGGGATGACAGATGCAAACCACACATCTGACTCTTTTTCTAGACAGAGACTGTGTTGCCTAGGTCAGTCTCTAGTTTGAGATCCTCCTGCCTCAGCTTCTTGAGTCCTGAGATTTTAGGCACAAGGCTACATTGCCTAAACTTCACATAGAAACATGGGAACAGGAATCACACTTGGGCTGTCCATGTGGTCCCACCATGCTGAGCACAGCTTCTAAGGAGCATATGTCCCTGTGTTTGGTCTTAATATACCTCACTCTTTTTTTTTTTTTTTTTTTTTTGTGGTTT
>NW_006159610.1:4880188-4881947 GCF_000334495.1 Tupaia belangeri chinensis | reverse complement strand
ATGTCCCTGTGTTTGGTCTTAATATACCTCCCTCTTTTTTTTTTTTTTTTTTTTGAGAGGTTTTTGCTATAGGGTGTGAGTGCTCACCAGGCAGACAGAGAGAGACAGAGAGACAGAGAGCGAGAAATCAACCCCCAGTGGGGATGGCCATGCTGCAATCCCTTCTCTTCCATTCTCCTCTCGGGATCTTGGGCACACATGCACACACGCCTGGCGTGAGTTTAAGCCACCGGGTCCAGGACTTGAACCGCGGTCAACTATGTGGGAGTCCAGTGACATAGCCATTACGCTAACTGCTGGTCCCTATACCTCATTCTTTTTAATGGCCAATACAGTTTTCTATTGCATGAGCAATCAGCCAGGTAAATTCGTCTTGCTTTCATGCAACATTTCTGAGTCCAATCAACAATGTAGAAGTTTTCTAATGACACCAACTTCTCCAAGGCAGGTCCGGGCATTTAACATTCCTGTGTATTCTTACTAGAAATTTATAGATGAGCTTTTCTTCTGCTTAATTTAGTGCATCTATAGGCTATGTTTTGTCAATATTCACATTTTCCTCTGTCTTCCTATTCTTACATAGACCTTTTTTTCTAAACCTACCATTTAGCTGCCATTTTTAGACATCTCATCACTGCCCTCTTGAATTGAATTTTTCTCTATCCCAATTTCTCTGTCTTTTCTATTTTAAAAAATAAGCCTGTCAGTATCATAAGAGGGGTTTTTATTTTTTTTTTGAGTTTTGTAGTCTGAGGATGCATATGTTCACCAGAGAGAGAGAGAGAGAGAGAGAGAGAGAGAGGCAGAAAGCACTCCCCAGTGGTGCACAGTCATGCCTCAATTCCTTCTCCTCCATTGTCTATCCCATTAGGATTTAGGGATGCACACACATGTGCCTGGCTTCTTTTTCAAACTACCAGGGCCAGGATTTGAACCATGGTTAGCCATGTGGGATCTGGTTACCAATGCATAGTGCTTAACCACTGTACCATGAGGCCAGGCTAAGAAGAGAATTTTTGTAAATACTTATATATATTATCATATTTTCAAAAATTTTATACATGTAGTCACTGAGTATCATTACAGCATACTGAATGAATTTTCCCATCATGAATACACTGCATATCGGTCCAGTCAAAGACATTAACATAAACATTATAACCAATGGATTTCTTTCCATTTTGGATCCCTTAAATGTTTTGCTTCTTTCTTCTTCCCCTAACACAGAAAAATGTTTAAAGTATAAAAATGTAGGCTGAGGGCGGGCAGGTGGTTAAGGGTGCTGGGTTCCCATGTGGCCAACCGCAGTTCAAATCCCCAGACCTGGCAGCTTGCTTTCTCACTTTCCCTCTCTTTCTCTGACTCTCACTCTGTCCCTCTCTGATCAAATTAAAATAAATAAGCCCAGAGATGTAAGGGAGGTCCCACATACACAAAACCATAAGTAATAGACAATATCAACAGAAAGAAAGGAAAAAAAAAAACACATGATCATTTCAATTGATGTAGAAAAAGCATTTAATACAAATATATTTAATACATAATAAAAAATCCCTTCATGGTTAAGACTCTCAGCAAAATTATCATAGAAGGATAATTCCTCAGCATAATCAAAGCCATTTATCAAAAACCTATAGCTAACATTATACTGGATATAATTAAACAAGACAAGGTTGCTCCCTTTCTCCACTTCTTTTCAATATAGTACTAGAATTCCTAGCCAATGTGGTCAAGCAAGATGATGAAATAAAAGGAATTC
>NW_006159610.1:4865183-4880150 GCF_000334495.1 Tupaia belangeri chinensis | reverse complement strand
GAAAAGAACATGATTATAAAAAAAGGAGACCCAAAGGTATCCACAAAAAAAAACTTCTGGAAGTAATAAATGAATTCAGTAATGTGGCAGGATAGAAAATCAACACACAAAAATCTGTAGCATTTTGGGACCAGCAGGTGGAGTGGTAATTAAGGCGACCGACATTCCCACATGGCTAACAATGGTTTGAGTCACAGACCTGGTGGCTTGCTTTCTTGCTTTCCCTCTCTTTCTCTATGTTTGTGTATCTCTGGCCAAACTAAAATAAACCAATGAATACATTTTTAAAATTCAATAAATAATTCTTTTTTAAAATAAAAAAATAAATAAGTAAATAAATGTATATAAAATAATTATTTAAAATTTAAGCTGTAATATGTTTAAAATGATTTTAATTTCATATAATTGGGCATACGAGACTAGATTGTGAATGAGCATAGATAATATACCCCAAAACATTAAGTTCAGTGTTTGTGAGCAGTAAAATCTTGGTTTATGTTTCTTCCTTTTCTTTGTTTATATGTCTGTATGTCAAATTTTTCCATAATGACTGCATTGCTTTTGTAACAAAATTAAAAACAGATACAGGAATAAGTGACCAGCAGGTAGCATGGTGGCTAAGGGCACTGGGCTCTCACATGGCTGACCACAACTACAGAGTGGCCATCGTCCCAGGGGTAACTTCTCACTATCCCTCTCTCTTTGTCTCTGTCTCACACACACACACACACACACACACACACACTCTCACTCTGTCTCTCTCTGGCCAAATTTAAGTAAATAAATAAAATTAAATAAAATAATTCTTTAAAAAATATGAGGAGAAAAATCAGTTATAGATATTTAGAAAAAATAAATAACTATATTTTGCATGTATAAAAATTTCTTTATTTTGTGTTCACAGCTTATCAGCAGTTTGTCTGAGTAAACACAACTAGAGCTAGAATAACTTTCTCCTAGAATTTTTAAGATACAGCTCTACCATTGTTTTCAGTTATAGTCAATTGGCATGTTTATTTTATTTTTAAAATTTTTATTATCTTTGGAATTCTGTGTTTATTTGATAAGTAATGGGAAAATACATTTGGTATGCTGTAATGATAAAATGTGATTAAACGTAAATAAAAAAATAAAGAGGGGTTGATTTTTTACTGACCAAAACAAACAAATGAGCAAAAAGTACTTACTTAATTTTATTTATTATTATTTTTATTATTATTTATTATTATTTTAATTTTCTATAGGGCACATGAGCTCATCAGAGAGAGAGAGAGAGAGATAGAGAGAGAGAGAAAGTGAAAAAGCAAGCCACCAGTTCTGACATGGTGGAGTCCACCATTTGGAAATCCAGTGACCTAACCACCATGCCACCTGTTGGTCCCTCCGTGTTTATTTTTTACCAAAACAGTACTTGTGTCTAATAGTTTAAAATATATACTTTTATAAGACTCCTAACAACAACAACAGAAGAATATTCTACTTGATTTCAGCCCACCAATTTCTTTTTTTTTTTTTTTGGAGAGATTTTTCACTGTAGGGCGCGTGCGCTCGCCAGACAGACAGAGAGAGACATAGAGACAGAAAGCGAGAAATCACCCCCCAGGGGGGATGGTCACGCCGCAATCCCTTCTCCTCCATTCTCCTCTCGGGATCTTGGGCACACACGCACACGCGCCCGGCGTGAGTTTTAAGCCACCGGGTCCGGGACACGAACCACGGTCGACTACGTGGGAGTCCAGCGACATAGCCATTACGCTAACTGCTGGTTCCCAGCCCACCAATTTCTATTCTCCATAGTCTAGTACATCTAATTCTTTCAGTGGTTTTTCCTGATCAGCTTAGAAACATCCCTACACTGGTCAGGCTCAAGATTCCTTTGCATCTCTTGGGACCTGGGAAAGCAATTCAGGGAAAGACAGATCACTATAGTTTCTGTGGCCTGTTTGAAGTCCCCTTGTACAAACTAGACAACCAATGAGAGAAAGAAGAAAGACTGGCCTTTCAATAGTATAAAAAAGGAAGAAATTAAACCATAGGGTCACTTTCCTGTGTAATTAAAGCTATAAGGTATTATTTACTCTTGATACTCTTTATGGCTATTACTATATTTAGATAATTGGAAGATATTTCAGCAGATGGACTATTTCTTCCATATTTACATATTTTGCCCAGAACCCTTTTAGATTGTTGGAATTTCTTTTACAAATTCCCATTTTCCAGCAATGATTTTTCCATGCCCACAGTTTCTGCTCACACACATTATAAATACTTTTAATGCCAAGCTCTAATCCTGAGTTAGATGACAATTTTACATCTCTAATTCTGAGTCAGATGGAGGCATTTCACACGCCTGTGTGGCAGCAGTAGGTGCCCAAGCTGTTTAGCTTGCTGATCCTTCAGCATTTATCTTCTTATGGAAATTTTGAAAAACATACAAATGCTGAAAAAGTTGACCTTTTGGTCTAGCCTGGTGATTTCTAACCCCAGATCTGACCATCACTCAAGGGAAAGATTATGGTATGAATTGCTAGAGGCTTTAAAAAGATTCAAAACTTGATGAGTCCCTAAGCCTTTTCCCTGGTTTCATGATGAGAAAGACAAGAGGGCACTTTTCCAGGAGAAATTTCACAGCACCCCCAATGCGCCAACACTTTAATTAGAACAATATTTCAAGTGTCAGTGGGTAAGACTACTAAATAAAGCCGAGGGGTAATCTGGTGGAGGTGAGAAAGTCCTTGAAGGCACTCTAAGCTCTGCACAGAATGAAGAACTGTGTACTATACATCCTAGAAGAAAACAATAATGAAATATAATGTATTGCTCCTGATCTCAGTATAGTCAGAGGACATGTTATTTTTTTCACTGATGGACTTACACTTTGTTTTCCACTTGACCATGCATGGCTTTTCTTTACAGACAGTGAAATGCTGAGCTTACTTCTCATTACCACTTGCTTGACTGTATCTTATGCTGAATTTAGATCTAGTCCTAGGATGACAGAAATATGCTGTTGGCTCTATCTAGAATATCCTTTCCTCTGTCTTCACTGCTGTTTCAACAGACTGAATTGTGTATGTTTTAAAAACTCAGCTTTAATCTCCTCCACCAAGTCCTTTTATGATCCAAGAAAGCTGGAATTGTCCTACCTCAGAAAGTCATAATCCCCATTATTTCTGCACTTTCCACCACTTGATACACTGCGCTTCTCTATTTACTTCTGGAGGCAATACGCTTTGTATTGCTATAGTTAAAAGATTGAATGGTGGAGTCAAAATATACCTGTATTTTTAGCTTTGCAGCTGGCTAGTTCCGTGACCTTGGGGAAGTTATTTAAGTTATTTAATTTTTCATCTGTTGAATGGAAATGATAACAGTGACTATTTCATTGGGCTGTCACGAAGATAAAATGAGGTAATGCATATAAATAACTGAGTATGGTGCTTGGCTGAGTTAATAGACTGAAATATTTTTTACAATTTTTACTATTATCATTTATTTCTATGAAGACAAGGAATTGTGCTTTATATCCAGAACCTGGCTCATAGCATAGGCCAAGAAAATGTAATAAATAAACAAGGAACATTGCTTCTTTCAGCAAGAATAAAAGTCATTTATCTTTTATACATTTTAATTTGTTTATTATTTTAATTATTTATTTTTTAAAGAAAGTATTATAATGTCAAATTTAAAAAGATAAAATGAAAACAAAAAATTAAAAAAAAATAACGAAACAAAAATAAGTTCACTTCTGCTTCTCGTAAATATGTGAGTAAAGTAGATAGTATCCCTAGACAGGGAAGGTATGGGAATTAAATAGATGTATCTTGCACTAACTTCAGCGCAAAATAGACTATTCATAAAAGAATTTGTAACAAAGAATTCTGGTGTCAGAGGTATGATTTTAAGTAGTTACAATGCAATATCTGTATTTGGTATGATTATTAAGTATTCTAAAACATCACATATAATTACATTCAGATATGCAGAGAGCATTTTAAAGTATTCAATATCTTAGATGCTTCACCTTCTGCTCTTGTTGCGTGAATAAGTCATCTTCCCATACCTTTGCATCTGCCGGTCCATGATAGCAAAGAAATCCAAAAGTTCTAAGAGTCACTCCCTTAAAGGTTGTTTGTAACGTAGTCATTGTTCTCCAGTTGGGATTTACTGCTGGGGAAGCTTTAAGACTAGGTGGAAAATTGTTGCCCAGAAAAAGAGAAAAAGAGGAAAATAATATTTTCTGTAGTCCCTCTTGTCAAAAATTTAGATTTCTTATTGTTTATTATATTAAGTCTCAAGTGCCTCACCTGAAGTTCAAGGCTGTGACAATAATGAAAATTCTGATACCAGGTACTTACATACTACACTACAATTTACAGTGTTTTATTAATAACATCAACTGATTCATTGTTCCTGGAACTTTATAGTTTAGATGAAGACAACCATCTGGAGAGAGGGGCAAACCTTGTATGTACTATGCATTCTTCCAGAATTGCTTTGAATGTATCAGAAAGTGGTTCAGTCAGGCTCTGAAAATGTTAAGTTGTTGAGAATGCTGTTTTGCACTCTAACCAAGTATTGTTTTGGAAGACCTACAGAAGAAACTTTTTACTGCCACAATCTAGGGACTGAGCAGTTGATTCTTGTGGACACTACATTATGGAACCGATCTGATGCCCTTTCATATTAATATATTGGCTGATAAAATGCTGAAATGTTTTGAAAATTTTGTAGAAACCAATTGCAAACATGCAGGGCTGACATTATCCTCATTCTTGGCTGTGTTATATGTCTCTGTGCTTATTTTTTCTCATCTATTCCAAATTTATGGTATCTTGCAACATTGATGTGTCACTATAAACTACTTTGAATCTGTTTTTAAATAAGGCAGACATACATTATTAAAGCGTTTTCACATATAATATTCTATTTGATTTTCAGATGAGCCCTGTGAAAAAGGCATCTTACTAACCCAGTTTTAACTATCCGTCCATATTTCTCACTATTTTCCCCCGAAATAGTTGAGACATTTTCTGCAAAGTTTGAGGCTGACAGAACTATGATTGGGATCTGTGTTCTGCAGCTCTGTATTCTGCTTTGTATAATAGATCCCAAATGTAGGCTTATGCAAGCAGGCAGCCCGGAACCTATGCCAGGAGTGTGTCTTTCCAGCACTGATTAATTTCTGTGCCTAAAAGCCATGTGTTCATTGTGGATGATAAGCTTGTTGCACAAACACAAGCTAACCACACTGAGTAAGTTTGGCATTAGTTCTGCACAAACTCCAGTGACAAGGATATTTGCCAAAAGGAAGGAAAAAATTCCTGCCAGTTTAGGCATGAATGAAATGTTTTGAGGCTTCTGTAGACTTTTACATACTAAAAAGAGAAAACACACGTTTATAAAGCTGATTTGAAATGTATTCAACCAAACATGTCGCACTGGAGAATTCCAGATTCTAGGCTTTGGAAGTGGTGTAGACCTGCCCATAACAGTGGATGCACACAAGTGAATATAAAATTACTGATGAATAAAATGTGCTATTGTATTAATTCTGCTCAAAATACTCATGTACAAAAGAAGTAATGACACTAGTTAAAGTGTAATGAAAAGTGATTTCTGTGTATGTAATTACAGAAGCCTGACAATTTACAGATCAATCTTCCTCCTTCATAAAGAAAACAAAAGGAAGAAAAAGAAAAATGAATGAAGAAAGAAAGAAATTCTGTGAAGGAACCCAAACAACTCCATGAACAATGCCATTATAGATTAGATCATTTAAAGAATCACTTTTGGTTTTAGATTTTCCTTTCATATAGAAAAAAAAAATCCACCCTTTCATTTTTTAGCGAGTTATTTCCATATTCCTGGAAGGGAAATGTAAAGAGAGGTTGTGTATATCCAAGGCTTAATTAGAAACCTGAGAGTTTAGAGCTAGAAGGAAATCTGGGGATCATTAACTGACTTCTCCCACCTGGTGCAGAAAGTCTCTCTGCTGTTTCTCTGCCAGGTGGTCCTCGAGCCTCTTCTGGCAGACTCCAACTATCTTAGCACACACCCACTGACACCACCACCACCACCACCACCACCACGTGAAGGGGGTGTATTCCATTCAATGTGTATCATCTCTAACCTCTTTTTTAGTATTATCGCTCTTTGAAGCATCAAAGGACAGGCATATCCTTTCTACTGTATGACAATCCTTTAAATATGTCGAAGAGTTTCATGACTTCTCTACTAGTATCCTAAGTTAAACCACCGTGCTTTTCTCATCTGTGCCATATGTGCCATGACCTCCTAAACCTGCACTCCTCCGGCCACTCTGTCCTGCTTAGAATCACCTCTTCATGATTTCCCTGGAATGGAATTCTCCAGATAAGAATTAGTCTGCTCAGGCTGCAGTGACACTGTGGCTTTCTGTGATGAAATTATACAATGTTGGCATTGGCCTAAGATTGCATAGTTTTTAATAACTACATCAACACTACTTGCTTTTGTGAGAATGAGTTATAGAAACTTTTTCAAAAGTCTGAATTTTCCCATTTCACATGGTCTGTAGCCCACTTCCTGTTGGTAAAGGAAAGTTGTATCCTGTAGGGCATGTGTTATAAGAAGTGTGATCAGATGGCTCTCACCTTTCATTCTCTCTGTTGTCTACATGGAAAGGCAATTGTTTGGAGAAGATTCTCCTAATTCTTCTCTGTCTGTCTGTCTGTCTTTCTCTCTCTCTCTCTCTGTGTAGGTTGTGTCTCTCTTAACCTTATGAGATTCTCTTGGGTTATATGGTACATATTTCTTCATCTTCATCCTTTAGTTCTTCATAATTCTAGGGAAATGGATAAATAGAAACAAACCAAATTGCTAGTGATTCTGATTTCATGGTTTTGTGTGGGTCCCAGAAGTATAATAATATAAAGAGTCAGGCTTGCACCCTTGTCATCATACTGCAACTCTTTTAAGTAAGTCAGTTCATGGAGATTATAGGTAAAGATGGAAAAATGAGGTCCAAAACACTTGCTTTTAGATTCAGGATGTTACAGAATATTTATTGACAAAAACAGCAGAAATGTGTGATACTCACTGGTGAATATGAAAGAATGACTTGGTTCTCCACCAGATGGGAGAAATAATTTCCTTTCTCACTAGATAGCCTGCACAAGGACTGAGTCTATTCAGTTCTTTGCACTGAAACAGAGCCCATTCTCTACCAGGGTCCTCTCAACACCAAAACAAGTGAACTGAACCTTGCCCTGCGGGATGGGGGGGGGTGATATCTCCTTGGACAATTCTTATGTACAAATGAAATACCATACATTTATCCTTAGGCCTCTTTCCTGTCTTAATCTTTTTCTTGTAGTCCTTCCCAGTCTTGGCCCAAGTGCAGGATCTTTGATGTGAATGTGAGGATAGATTTTTGATGTTCTGGCCATTCCAGGAAGTGATCACATGCTCCTAGAACCTTCTAGTGTGTCAAGATGCTCTTTTTATTCCCATCTAAGAACTCCATGTGATCATGAAGATGATACATTTTCATTAGGTGAAATGATCACCTCTTCTTTTTTTTTTTTTTTTTTTTTTTGCTTACACATCTATTTTATTGTGGCATTGTTCTTTTTTTATTTACATTTTTTAATACATTCAGTCACATTATTTAGCTTACAAGGTGATCATTTCAATATGTGAACATTTCTCCTCAGTCCAGTTGATCAAAATATAACAATACTACCTCCCTGTTTCAACAATACTGTCTCTGTATCCCTCCTCCAAATGTTTTTCCCCAGGCCCACTCCTCCACACACACCACATCTGGCATTCACACCCATCTCTTGTGTTCATACATCCTTTAGCCCATCAGTTTCAGTTATAGAGTGTGGACACTTGGTATATATTAAATGGGGACATACAGTGTCTCTCCTTCATAGCCTGGCTTGCTTCACTCAGCAGTAAATCTTCCATATTCTTCCACTTTCTGTCAAAAGCCAGGTGTTTTTTTTTTTTTAATGGCATAATAGTATTTCATAATCATATTTCATAGTATATGTGCCACAGTTTTTCAATCCATTCATCCATACAGGAACATTTGGGTTGGTTCCATGTCTTAGCAATTGTGAAAAGTGCCACAATAAACATCGATGTGCAAGCACTTTTCCAATGAAGAATTCTTCTGTCCTTTGTGTAGATGTCAAGGAATGGGATTGCTGGATCATATGGTAGTTCTATTTGTAGACTTTTGAGGAATCTCCAAATTGTTCTCCACAGTGGTTGGACTAATTTACATTCCCACCAGCAGTGTAAGAAAGTTTCCCTTCCACCACACCCCTAGCACATGGCGAAATGGTTACATCACTGGACTCCCACTTAGTCATCCCTGGTTTGAGTCCCAGACCCAGTGACTCCAAACTCATGTTGGGTGTGTATATGTGCATTCCCAAGATCACCTTTTCTAAAGTCACAATTTTGAAACAGATTTATTCCTTGAGGAAGACTGACTTGAAGCAATTCAGAAATTGCTCAGACATTTAGGTACAACATTTATTTAATTATGAATTTTTGTTCTTCAATTACATTTTTTGTACTTTCAAAAAATGTTTTGTCATAGGGCATGTGTGCTTGCTAGAGAGAAACAGAAAGGGACAGAGAGAGGAAAAAGTGAGAAATCATCCCCAGGGGGAATCACCATGCTATACTTCTTTCCCTTTCATTCTCTTCTTGGGATTCTGGTCATGCACACACATGCACCTGGCATGATTTAGAAGTCATGGGGTCCAGGACTTGAATTGACCACGTGGGAATCTAGCACCCTAATTTCTGTGACACCCAGTGGTCCCCATGCTCTGTACACTTATATTACGAATTTGCTCTTGATCTTGTACATTTATTTTAAAATATTACTAGACCCAAAGACTTTGGTCTAACAGCATGATTTAACTCATCTTATGTCTGTAGTTTTGTTTAAAAAAAAAAGCAAGTGGGTTCACCAGATGGCATAATGGCTACGTCACTGGACTTCCATGTAGTCTACCATGGTTTGAGTCCCAGACCCGGTGGCTTAAACTCACGTCAGGCATGTGTGTGTGTGTGTGTGTGCCGAAGATCCCTTAACCACTAGGCTACAGGGCCAGCCCATATTTTGCAGGCAAAGAGGAAATACACTTGGGATTTGATCACCTGCTTACATTTCAGTCAGGCTTCATATTCAGGCAGGAACTTATGTCCCATCTCTCAATAGTACTTGTTTAATTGGAAAATGGAGGAGAAGGGATTGTGATGTGGCCATCCCCCTGGGGAAGTGATTTCTCGCTTTCTGTCTCTCTGACGAACACACTCGTCCTATAGCAAAAACGTCTCCAAAAAAAAAAAAAGTGTAAAAAAGTAATAATTTTCTATTTGATCCCTTAGCTGCTTTTTTTTCATGATAATTTTATCACCCTTAAATATAGTTTAAATATCTTCTGAATGGAACAGTGAGACTATTTGGTGAATTTAAGCAGCACACCTATAAAATTAGAATGTTGGAATTAGAGCTAGTACTTCTAATTTATATAAAATTATAGATAATAAAATGAATTTAAATTTACTTTAAATTTTATATTAAAATCTATTTTAACACTTAAATTTAGCAAACATTTATTCTAAAATAATCAGTTTATTCTATTGCTGCGTGGTGAAGGTCAATTATAGAGTTGAGTGTTCCTTTAGCAATAAGTCTCAAGAATATACAGAAATATACCAAATAATGTAAAACATCAGCTCTTTTATACCAGCAGTTCATTTCATTGTCTACTTGGTTCAGATTTTATCTGAGAAATTTCTGCATTCCATATGAGATGGGGATTCTTTATTTTTCACTTCATGGAATATATGACATTCCTCTAATTAACTTTACATCTGTTGTCTAACACTTTCTTGGTAGGTAAAGAGAAAGACCATAAAATAATTTATTTAATTTTCTTTGTTATTATTATTATTATTATTAATTATTATTATTATTATTTTACTTTGCTTTAGGACACACGGGTGCTCACCAGAGAGAGATTGAAAGTGAGAAAGCAAGCTGCCAGGTCTGTGACGCTAACAACAGTCAGCCATGTGGGAGTCAGTGCCTTAATCATATGCCACCTGCTGGCCCCTTTAAAGGTTTTTGTAACAATATATGTGGTTTAAAAATTCTTTCGGTTGAAGATATTTTGATCAACGGGACTGGGGAGAAATGTTCACATATTGAAATGTTCACATTGTAAGCTAAACAACGCGATTGAATGTATATACACAAAAAGAAATAAATTAAATAAAAAAAATTATTTCGCTTTCTTCCTTCTTTCTTTCCTCACTCCATTCTTTGCTTCCTTCCTCCTTTCCTTCTTGGTCAGAGTCTCACTCTATTGTGGTCGTCCCATTGGCAACTGGACTAGCCTTAATTTTTTCTCCATTTTTTTTTTTAATCTTCCTCCTTTCTTTCTTGATCACAGTCTCACTATGTTATGGTCCTCCTGCCTCAGCTTTCCAAGAAACTGGAAGCTTAACAGGATGTGCCACTGGACCTGGCTTTTAGGGTGGACTGGGAATCGAACCTGGGCCTTCCATGTGCCTTAGTTTGCTCAGTTTAAGTATCAGTGAACCAGCACATGCTACCACCACTGGGCTATGAGCGTCATATACTTTCTATAACTCTTTGCTTCAAACCTCTAATTAAGTTTCTGTATCAGGTTAGCGACCTTGTAATCTCTGGAAAAATGGAGAAAAAAATGAAGGCTAGTTTAGTTGCCACAGTCACTCTCACACTTGGAAGCTATCTGTCCTTTTCACTGGGTCATTGGGAATGTCTTAACATGTTTTGACATAAAAAAAAAATACATTCATGACTTTCCTGATCACCTAATAGATGCAGTTTGGATGGCATTAAAATGACCAGAGGGTTGGGACCAGCAGTTAGCCTAATGGCTATGTTGCTGGACTCCCATGTAGTCGACCGCGGCTCGTGTCCCGGACCTGGTGGCTGAAAACTCACGCCGGGCGCATGTGCATGCATGCCCAAGATCCTGAGAGGAGAATGGAGGAGAAGGGATTGCGGCGTGACCATCCCCCCTGGGGGGTGATTTCTCGCTTTCTGTCTCTCTGTCTCTCTCTCTCTCTCTGTCTGGCGAGCGCACGTTCCTTATCACACACACACACACACACACACAAACCTATCAAAAAAAAAAAAAAGATGACCAGAGGGTATATAAACAATACCTATGACCTGATGTTTAATAAAGGGAAATGAAGAATCATTTGAGACTATTTTCTGAATTTCTCAACTACAGAATTCCATCTAGTGTGGATGTAAATGCTGAATTAAGAGAAAAAAAAAGAATGAGTAAAGCAAATTTAGTTTTAATGACTCAGACATCAAAATCTGCAACATTTAGAGGTTGTGAGCCACCTTCTATATTTCATCTTTCAAGAATTCTTTATTAGGAATGTATGAATTACTCAGTGGTGTGATATTTTTCTTGTGCCTAGAAGCAAACAAAACATTTCTAAATTTTTATGTTTCTTTTTGCAAGTAATAGAGTCTCAAAAATGACAATTCTAATTATCAGAAGTTTTATCAAGAAAAAGAAGAAAGGCTGGTAGGTGGTGTGGTGGTAGGGGCTCTGGACTCCCACATGACCAACTGCAGTTCAAATCCTGGACCTATCAGCTTGCTTTCTCACTTTCTTTCTGTCTTTCTCATTCTGGTTAAATCAAAACAAACGAACAAAAAAGTAAAAAAAAAAAGGAAGAAAAAGAAGAAAAATTTATTTAAAAAATCTTGGTACTTTCTTATTATCTGCTTCTATCAAACCACCCATTTTCATGGTGGTAAGATTGTGTAATGGGGGACCAACAAGTAAGGCATGAAAATGAGTTTTGGGGAAAAGTAGTAAAGCAGTCAAGGGCAAAGGCAGTTTTAGCCTCATATCTAGATGGACTTGTAAACAAATCAAAATTAAACTTTCTATGGAAATACTATTAATCTCAGAATAGTTTGCATGCATGCAGCTTGACTCTCTACTTTTGTTTAATAAATATTCAAACACAACAATGTGCTGACCTTACGCTAGTGAAAAGTCATTGAGGAAAATGTATTTTTCGCTCCTTCACATTCTTATTCCCATTCCTTCTTGTACCAGAAGGCAGTAAGTATAGTGTCTCATGGATTTGTCCTCCCCTGCTTTTCAGTTGGGAAGGCAAGAGCCACATGTATTATCTGGAAATTACTGGGAGCCCAAACTGAACTGGAGAATTCACTGAAATCTTTAGGTCCTGGAACAGAACTAGGCATTACCGTCTTTTGCTTATGCACTGGATATTACCATTCTTTTGAACTCCGGAATAGAAAGGAGGTGGGGCAAAAATATGTCTAAGGTAAATATTTTGCCGTAAAACTGACAGACTTTCGTACTCTCAAAACTAATACAGAATAACTTTTTGGTTTTCAGAATCCCAGAAGTATGTGATATCTTAATAATCTTAGTTTATTACATGAGTCATGTGTACTCAGGCCTTTCTTGGCTCATTTCGAAAGTTGGATCGTAGCCCAGGAAAAAGTCTCCAATTTTATGCTGTCTCCTATCTTGCCACAGACACACAGGCACACTTCTATTTGCGTCAGCCTGGCATAACATAGATATTAGAGAAAATAGAGCCGCTCAAGGTTATATGAAATATGAAAAATATCAGGATCCTACAATAGAAAAGAACCAACCTGACAGAGAGCTCAGGAATGGAAAAAATCCTGTAAAATGAGGGCGTTCTCAGGAAATAGTTTATAAACATGCCTGTTTGTTGCTTTTACCTCAACTTGAATTCATTTTTTTTTTTCCTGAGTAGAGTATATGCTTGTGGGGGAGGAGTGGGACAAAGACATTGTATTAGTCAATTCAAACTGCTATAACAAAATATCACAGAGTAGGTGGCTTGAATAACAGAAATTATAATGTTTTCTCACAGTTCTGAAGGCTAGAAGTTGGATATCATGGTGCAAGCATGATCAGGTTGTGCTGAGAGCTCTCTTCCTACCTTGCAGAAACTGCCTTCTTGCTGTGTGCTCAAATCAAGGAAAACACACTTGAGAGATATCTCTCTCTCTCTTCTTATAAGGCTACTAGTCCTGTTGATTAGGATTCCACCCTTGTTATCTCATTTAATTTGAATTAACTCCTAAGGATCCTGACTCCAAATACAGTCAAAATGGAGTTCAAGGCTTCATGTTGAAGCCTTATTAATTTTTGGTAGACAAAATTCAGCTCATAGTAGATATAAAAATTGTATATTATTTAATGAAAAGTATGGTTTATCCAGTGGAGGATAAAAATTTAAAAACAGAATTACATAAAATAAGAAATAAGATGCACTATAATAGGTATAAATATAATAAATATACATGGATTAGCTCAATAATCAATAGATTCAGACTTGAATAAAACAAACAAAAAATTCCAACACATAAAACACATACATTTAAACTTGTCAATGTCATACAAGGAAATGGAAAGCAGATTATGATTAAGGTATCTAGGCAAAACAGACCTCCTATCAACAATATCTTCTACAAAATGGAGATTACTTACAAATAATAATGATGGAGTAAAACTCAATGCTCAGCATGTGAAGGTTTTGAAATGGAATACCTGGCACTTCAGAAACCTGGTGTCTTGCTGTAAGCATTAGCCACAGAGAAAGTTGAACAAAAAGAACAACTGAGGGACCAGCAGGTGATGTAGTGGATAAGAGTGCTGGACTCCCACATGGCTGACTGTGGTTCAAGTCCTGGACCTGGTGGCTTCCTTTCTCACTTTCTGAAATGGAATACCTGGCACTTCAGAAACCTGGTGTCTTGCTGTAAGCATTAGCCACAGAGAAAGTTGAACAAAAAGAACAACTGAGGGACCAGCAGGTGATGTAGTGGATAAGAGTGCTGGACTCCCACATGGCTGACTGTGGTTCAAGTCCTGGACCTGGTGGCTTCCTTTCTCACTTTCTCTCTCTCTCTCTCTCTCTCTCATTCTGTCCCTCTCTGGTCAAATTAAAATAAATAAATAAAGTAAAGTTAAATAAAATACTTTTAAAAAACAAAAACAAATAAAGAACAACTGAGATAACTGAAGTTAGATTTTTTTAATTTCCAAATTTCAGTTAAAGAAAAGTAAGAAAGTGAGTTAAATATTCCCCTTTCTAGAGTTTTCAAGGAAAAAAGAAAACTAAGAGTGTTTATGGTTTGAGACTAATGAGAAATTGTTGGTCATTATCTCAATGAGCTTTTTAAGGTATATTTTTGTATATCTAAATAAACCTTAGTAACATTCAATTAAAGTTTTGTAATCCATATTAAAGGATAAAGATTAAAATGATTTTGCATATTCACAAAAGTAATGATTTCCTTTGGGCATACTATACCATTCTACTTTTCTTCAGTGTTGCACAGAATGATAACTAGACAGAGGACGTGAATTTATAGAGCTATAATTTTCCATATTAAACTAAGTGTGTAATACACGTTCACTATGTGCTGGTTACCAAACTTTCTGAGTCTGGTGAGACAGGATCTTCCAACTCAACACACAAGTTATATACATCAGGTTTATTCCTTACAGGTAGACAAGAAAGAGACAATGGAAGCCTAGGAATCATTGTCAAGTAGTCCCTCAAGGCTCAGGAAAGGTGCTCAGGGTAAATGGAGTCTCAACTGCACTTGACCCCATTGTACTGCAGCTGAAGAACCCTGGAAAGTAGCCTGCCCTGGGTTTTATACCCCCCGAGTCAGGACAATCACTGGGTCAAAGCATTGAAGGGACATCCTTCTTCAGGGGAATAATAAGAAGTGGAACAGAACCCAGTCTACTTTATTATACTTTCAAAACCTTTATGTTAAGGGAACTGTCCTGCCAAGTAATCATAATAACATAGAAGGCCAGGACCTCTTTTTATTTATTTATTTATTTT
>NW_006159610.1:4863012-4865169 GCF_000334495.1 Tupaia belangeri chinensis | reverse complement strand
GTCTTTTCTCAGTGGTTAATTTTGCAATACAACTCTAAGCTAATTGCGAAATGCATGGCATTATCACAACTGGTCTATTAAATTTTCTCTGCCCTACAGAAGCACACCCATTTGGAGCTGCTTAGGATCTCAGTACAAGCTCATATCCAATGTGGGCTCTGGTCTGGGCAGGGTAAATTTAATTCCAGCCACCCAACAGTATTGTTTGCAACTTTTTCTATCCTGACCTCCCATATTTTATTTTAATATATATATGTATATATATATATGTATATATATATATGTACATATATATATATATAATTTTTTATATATCTATGTCTTAAGTATAAACACAGAAAATGCATGCATGCTGGGAAGAACCATGTTGGAAGCTACCAAGATGTGCAATAATTAAATAAATTTAAAAAATAGTGCTTATAATAGTAAAAACTTTACAAAGTGTCTAGGAATTTATTTAGCCACAAACTATGAATTTTATAGGTAAAATAATCAATCAAAAACAGAGTGAGATATAAAATACAACTTGTCAAGGTAGCATACTCCTTAGTACACTGAACCACAGTTCTGGAAGCTGTGTGGCTTTCGTGTTCAGAGTCCCAGTGACCTGAAACATGTCTATGCTGCCTCAAATCTTGACGGGCTGGAGGGCTGGAAGAAGGGGATCCTGGCATGACCAGACCTTGCTGAGGGTGCTTCTCTCTCAAGCCCCTCTCCTCCACTCTGATCACATCTCTCTCAACTCTCCCTTTGACTCTTGTCCACACATTTGCTCTCTGTTATTTTTCAAAAGTGAGGACAGGTGTTCTTTTTCCTCAGTCTGTTTCTTTTAAGTTATCTCTCTCTCTCTCTTTTGTCTTTTGTATGCCTTTTGTATTTAAAGGATTTCCTCAGATGGTGGGTATTCCTAGATATCTACTCAAGTCTAAGAGTAGATTAAAATGCTGTTTGCAAAATTATAGAGTGAGTGGAGCTTGTTTACTATGGTTTAACTGTTCTTCAGTTTGTTTGAGTTGTTGGGTTTTATTTATTTATTATTTATTTATTTATGTGGTGCACGATCCTCTGTAAATATTATTTCCACATGGGCTGGTCAGATTGTCTAGAAAATAGTTTTTCTGTCTGCTCTGTAGGGTTTACACCTAGGTATTTGGGTTCTAGTGGAAAAAGAAAACAAAAATTCTCAAGATTCATTATATACGCCCACACTTAATTCTGCATTTTCACTCTGGCATGCACCCTAGCTATAGCAGTTTGCCCAACACCCTGGCATGGAGACACTCTCATTTACCCTTTTCAGAGTGTAAAACTTAAACAAAAGAGACAGTTACGTAGTTAAGTATGAGGGGAAGTCTATCAAAGGTGTATACTAGACTTTGACACAAGCCTCCTACTTAGTTCTACCTTCTTGTCTACTCAAAGCAACTAGCATTGTCAATTCCTGAGCCTATCTGGAATTCCCCATTGTTATCTAGAATTCAGCTTAATTGTATTTGCTAAGTCAGTTACTGTTCACCAATCTGCTTTCAACTTCAAAAATTTTGTACTTTCGCCTTTTTTCCAGCTTTTTTTCTTCTTGCAGATTCCTACCTGCTTTCTCTTTTGTTTGTCTGTTTGTTTTTTTCCTTTACTTTCATCTTGGAGGTTTGGAAGTAATCAAGGGTATAAATGTCTTTATAGCCTATCATTCATTATCAGCTTATATATAATGTTAAAGAAACGCCTTGTGAGACCAGCATGGCATAATGATTGCATCGCTGGACTCCACATAGTTGATCACAATTCAAGTCCTGGCCCCGATGGCTTAAAACTCACACTGGATGTGTGTGCGTATATATCCTAAATCCAAAGAGGAGAATGGAAGAGAAGGATTGCAGCATGGCCATTCCCCCATGGAGTGATCTCGCTTTCTGTCTCTCTGTTTCTGTCTCTCTGGTGAGTCCATGTGTCCAATAGTAAAAAATCTCTCTTAAAAAAAAAAAAAAGAAAAGAAAAAAGGCCTTGATGATTATTGCTAAAAAATTAAAATAAGTATCTTAATGTTCTTATAAAGTAGTATGCAATAAACTTAGTTTCATAAGGTTTACTTACATATACACGGGAAGAATATTAAAAGTATCTCTCTTTTTTTTTTTTTTTTTTGACCATCCTCCAGGG
>NW_006159610.1:4809478-4849898 GCF_000334495.1 Tupaia belangeri chinensis | reverse complement strand
CCCTGGAGGATGGTCAAAAAAAAAAAAAAAAAAGAGAGATACTTTTAATATTCTTCCCGTGTATATGTAAGTAAACCTTATGAAACTAAGTTTATTGCATACTACTTTATAAGAACATTAAGATACTTATTTTAATTTTTTAGCAATAATCATCAAGGCCTTTTTTCTTTTCTTTTTTTTTTTTTTAAGAGAGATTTTTTACTATTGGACACATGGACTCACCAGAGAGACAGAAACAGAGAGACAGAAAGCGAGATCACTCCATGGGGGAATGGCCATGCTGCAATCCTTCTCTTCCATTCTCCTCTTTGGATTTAGGATATATACGCACACACATCCAGTGTGAGTTTTAAGCCATCGGGGCCAGGACTTGAATTGTGATCAACTATGTGGAGTCCAGCGATGCAATCATTATGCCATGCTGGTCTCACAAGGCGTTTCTTTAACATTATATATAAGCTGATAATGAATGATAGGCTATAAAGACATTTATACCCTTGATTACTTCCAAACCTCCAAGATGAAAGTAAAGGAAAAAAACAAACAGACAAACAAAAGAGAAAGCAGGTAGGAATCTGCAAGAAGAAAAAAAGCTGGAAAAAAGGCGAAAGTACAAAATTTTTGAAGTTGAAAGCAGATTGGTGAACAGTAACTGACTTAGCAAATACAATTAAGCTGAATTCTAGATAACAATGGGGAATTCCAGATAGGCTCAGGAATTGACAATGCTAGTTGCTTTGAGTAGACAAGAAGGTAGAACTAAGTAGGAGGCTTGTGTCAAAGTCTAGTATACACCTTTGATAGACTTCCCCTCATACTTAACTACGTAACTGTCTCTTTTGTTTAAGTTTTACACTCTGAAAAGGGTAAATGAGAGTGTCTCCATGCCAGGGTGTTGGGCAAACTGCTATAGCTAGGGTGCATGCCAGAGTGAAAATGCAGAATTAAGTGTGGGCGTATATAATGAATCTTGAGAATTTTTGTTTTCTTTTTCCACTAGAACCCAAATACCTAGGTGTAAACCCTACAGAGCAGACAGAAAAACTATTTTCTAGACAATCTGACCAGCCCATGTGGAAATAATATTTACAGAGGATCGTGCACCACATAAATAAATAAATAATAAATAAATAAAACCCAACAACTCAAACAAACTGAAGAACAGTTAAACCATAGTAAACAAGCTCCACTCACTCTATAATTTTGCAAACAGCATTTTAATCTACTCTTAGACTTGAGTAGATATCTAGGAATACCCACCATCTGAGGAAATCCTTTAAATACAAAAGGCATACAAAAGACAAAAGAGAGAGAGAGAGATAACTTAAAAGAAACAGACTGAGGAAAAAGAACACCTGTCCTCACTTTTGAAAAATAACAGAGAGCAAATGTGTGGACAAGAGTCAAAGGGAGAGTTGAGAGAGATGTGATCAGAGTGGAGGAGAGGGGCTTGAGAGAGAAGCACCCTCAGCAAGGTCTGGTCATGCCAGGATCCCCTTCTTCCAGCCCTCCAGCCCGTCAAGATTTGAGGCAGCATAGACATGTTTCAGGTCACTGGGACTCTGAACACGAAAGCCACACAGCTTCCAGAACTGTGGTTCAGTGTACTAAGGAGTATGCTACCTTGACAAGTTGTATTTTATATCTCACTCTGTTTTTGATTGATTATTTTACCTATAAAATTCATAGTTTGTGGCTAAATAAATTCCTAGACACTTTGTAAAGTTTTTACTATTATAAGCACTATTTTTTAAATTTATTTAATTATTGCACATCTTGGTAGCTTCCAACATGGTTCTTCCCAGCATGCATGCATTTTCTGTGTTTATACTTAAGACATAGATATATATATATGTATATATATATATGTACATATATATATATATAATTTTTTATATATCTATGTCTTAAGTATAAACACAGAAAATGCATGCATGCTGGGAAGAACCATGTTGGAAGCTACCAAGATGTGCAATAATTAAATAAATTTAAAAAATAGTGCTTATAATAGTAAAAACTTTACAAAGTGTCTAGGAATTTATTTAGCCACAAACTATGAATTTTATAGGTAAAATAATCAATCAAAAACAGAGTGAGATATAAAATACAACTTGTCAAGGTAGCATACTCCTTAGTACACTGAACCACAGTTCTGGAAGCTGTGTGGCTTTCGTGTTCAGAGTCCCAGTGACCTGAAACATGTCTATGCTGCCTCAAATCTTGACGGGCTGGAGGGCTGGAAGAAGGGGATCCTGGCATGACCAGACCTTGCTGAGGGTGCTTCTCTCTCAAGCCCCTCTCCTCCACTCTGATCACATCTCTCTCAACTCTCCCTTTGACTCTTGTCCACACATTTGCTCTCTGTTATTTTTCAAAAGTGAGGACAGGTGTTCTTTTTCCTCAGTCTGTTTCTTTTAAGTTATCTCTCTCTCTCTCTTTTGTCTTTTGTATGCCTTTTGTATTTAAAGGATTTCCTCAGATGGTGGGTATTCCTAGATATCTACTCAAGTCTAAGAGTAGATTAAAATGCTGTTTGCAAAATTATAGAGTGAGTGGAGCTTGTTTACTATGGTTTAACTGTTCTTCAGTTTGTTTGAGTTGTTGGGTTTTATTTATTTATTATTTATTTATTTATGTGGTGCACGATCCTCTGTAAATATTATTTCCACATGGGCTGGTCAGATTGTCTAGAAAATAGTTTTTCTGTCTGCTCTGTAGGGTTTACACCTAGGTATTTGGGTTCTAGTGGAAAAAGAAAACAAAAATTCTCAAGATTCATTATATACGCCCACACTTAATTCTGCATTTTCACTCTGGCATGCACCCTAGCTATAGCAGTTTGCCCAACACCCTGGCATGGAGACACTCTCATTTACCCTTTTCAGAGTGTAAAACTTAAACAAAAGAGACAGTTACGTAGTTAAGTATGAGGGGAAGTCTATCAAAGGTGTATACTAGACTTTGACACAAGCCTCCTACTTAGTTCTACCTTCTTGTCTACTCAAAGCAACTAGCATTGTCAATTCCTGAGCCTATCTGGAATTCCCCATTGTTATCTAGAATTCAGCTTAATTGTATTTGCTAAGTCAGTTACTGTTCACCAATCTGCTTTCAACTTCAAAAATTTTGTACTTTCGCCTTTTTTCCAGCTTTTTTTCTTCTTGCAGATTCCTACCTGCTTTCTCTTTTGTTTGTCTGTTTGTTTTTTTCCTTTACTTTCATCTTGGAGGTTTGGAAGTAATCAAGGGTATAAATGTCTTTATAGCCTATCATTCATTATCAGCTTATATATAATGTTAAAGAAACGCCTTGTGAGACCAGCATGGCATAATGATTGCATCGCTGGACTCCACATAGTTGATCACAATTCAAGTCCTGGCCCCGATGGCTTAAAACTCACACTGGATGTGTGTGCGTATATATCCTAAATCCAAAGAGGAGAATGGAAGAGAAGGATTGCAGCATGGCCATTCCCCCATGGAGTGATCTCGCTTTCTGTCTCTCTGTTTCTGTCTCTCTGGTGAGTCCATGTGTCCAATAGTAAAAAATCTCTCTTAAAAAAAAAAAAAAGAAAAGAAAAAAGGCCTTGATGATTATTGCTAAAAAATTAAAATAAGTATCTTAATGTTCTTATAAAGTAGTATGCAATAAACTTAGTTTCATAAGGTTTACTTACATATACACGGGAAGAATATTAAAAGTATCTCTCTTTTTTTTTTTTTTTTTGACCATCCTCCAGGGATGATTCCCCTTTCTGTCTCTTGCTGGTGAGCACATGCACCCTGTAGCAAAAACCCTAAAAAACAAACAAACAAACAATAAAAGAAAAAAACACAATGATTAAGAATATAAAATGGAATTCATGTAATTTCATCAAATGTTTCCAATTTTTTGTTTTTGTTTTTGTTTTTGTTTATGTGTGTGTCGGGTGGGAGCTATAGGATTTGTGTGCTCACTAAGAGAAAGAGACAGAGGTGAATAATCACCCCTCAGGGAGTATGGCCAAGCCACAATCCCTTCTCCTCTATTCTCCTCTTGGGATTTGGGCACAGATGTACAGGTGTCCAGGGTGAGTTTCAAGTCTCCAGGCCAGAATACAAATCATGATTGGTCATGTGGAAGTCCAGCAACGTAACCATTACATTATCATTACACCATTGGCTGGTCCCAATGTTTACAGTTTTAACTAGTATCATGCATTCTTTAAAAGCAAGTCTTTTCCTGCTAAAGGATATATGATATAGAGCACCTCTTCTTAACTGTTCAAAATGTAGATTGCTATTCCCCTCCATGACAATAATCCAAAAGCCTGTACTTAGTAGGAAGGCAAATTACCTCTTATTCTTAAGGGAACATAAGATTTATCTCCTGTGCAAACCAAAGCTTCCACTCTGTGACTTCTAGGTAGATGACACTAAAGTAGTGTCACCCCAACTCCGTAAGGCATAGCTAAATCTGATTTTGAAAAAAATCTCTGTTCATAATGAATTCAGGAACATACTTAGAAGGAGACAGGGAATCATGAGATCTTTATTTAAAAGCTTTCAGAGGACTATATGGCACCTAGTTCTGCTCTTTGATTGTCTCCCCAAATGAGGCCAATCCCAGAGGGTCATGGAAGTCACGTTCATTTGCCCTCTTTCCTCTTATTTTTAGAGTAAGCTAAGCAGAGGCAGACAGATAGGGCACACAGTCTCAAGAATCCACTTTTGTATTTCATTATTTCAAGTCTAATCAAAATTAAAGAATGCTATGACACTTGGTCAATCAGATTCCTAAGAGGAAAAGGTATAAGGAAACTCAGCTTTCAGATAGCCAGGAAACAAATAGTGTAAATCTGTGTCAAGAATATCTTGTTTCTTGGCCAACTGTGGTGTGAAATGATGATGTGACAATCTATGATGCTGGGATCATATTGAAAGGTCCTAGGTTTGCATCTTTAAATCTCGCTGTACACACATGGTGCATATATATGCCTGTGATCTGGGCTGGATGAGGCTGGGGTGTGTTCCATTGTGAAGACTCTGTTGAGGGTATTCTCTCTCTCTCTCTCCCGGGTACTCTCTTTCTCTGTCATGAAAAAAATTTGAAAACTTAAAAAAAATGTCTTGCTTCTCACCCTATTGCTCTTCAAATTTAAGTCCATATGTGTGCTTTTAGACAATCTGACTATGTAAGAGAGAAAATTCTGACTCACAGACTTTACAACTTAGCAACAATTTCTATTTTTCCTGTTGGTGTCTCAAAACTTACATATTGTGATGTCTGAAGTCTATTAATCAGCAAAGGGCCACTTCTCGCACCAGATTTTCTGCTATGCTGTTAATCTTCTATTTTCTGTTTTCTTACTGAGGTTTCCATTGCATGCTACCTATTTTCTATATTCCTGAATGTCTACCGGTTTAAACCCATTCAATGATCTGCGGGTTTCCCTTAGCTGCTTTTTCTGAACATAATCCTAGAGTTGCTTTGTTTACTGAGTCACTCATAAGGTGACAAGGTGACAATCTCTGTCAACTACTTTCTTTCTCTCTCTCTTTTTTAACTACTCTTTCTCTTTCTTTTTATTTTTAAAAAAACGTTATTTGGGGGACCAGCAGTTGGCATAATGACTGTATCACTGGACTCCCAAGTGGTCAACTGTGTTTGAGTCCTGGACCCAGTGGCTTAAACTCGCTGGGTGCATGTGCGTGCATGCCCAAGATCCCAAGAGGAGAATGGGAAAGAAGGGATTGCGGTGTGGCCATCCCCTCTGGGGGGTGATTTCTCGCTTTCTGTCTTTCTGTCTGTTTTTCTGGCGAGCACACAAGCCCTATAGCAAAAAACTCTTCAAGAAAAAAAAAAAGCTTATTTGGCAAACAAAAACTGTGTGTATTTATGGTATATAACATGATATTCAATATATGTATACATTGTGAAAGGTCTAAATTAATCTAATTAACATACACATTATATAGCATACTTTTATGTTTATGCTGAGATCACTTAAAATTTACTCTCTTAGCAATTTTCAAGTGTACAGTATATTGTTTTTAATTATAGTCACCATTATGTATCGCTTGAGTTTATTTCTCCTGATTGGCTTAAATTTTGTATTCTTTGACTGACATTCCCCCAAACCCTCCACTCTCAGTCTCTGATAACCACCTTCTACTCTCTTCTATGAGTTTGATGTTTTAGATTCCACATATACATGAAATTATGTGGCATCTGTTTTCCTCTGGCTGGTTCGTTTCACATAAAATAATGCCCTCTAGGTTCATCCATGTTATAATATACAGAATTTTCTTCTATTTTAAGTCTTAAGGGTGTTCCATTGTGTGTATATCTATTCTTCTGTTGGTTGATGCAGGGCTTTGTTAATATTTTTTTTTAAAAATTGGATTGTTTTCTTGTTGAGTTGAGTTTTTAAATATATTTTAAGATATTGGTTTCTTATTAAATGCATGGCTCAAGAATATTTTATCCCATTATGCAGGTTGTCTCTTCACTCTTTTGATTGCTTTTTCTTTTTTCTTTGACTGTATGGAAGTTTGCTAATTTTATTTATTTATTTATTTATTTATTTATTTATATTTTTGCTATAGAGAACATGCACTTTCTAGAGAGACAGAAAGGGGGAGAGAGAGAGAGAGAGAGAGAGAGAGAGAGAGAGAGAGAGAGAGAGAGAGAGAGAGAGAGAGAGAGAGAGAGAGAGAGAGAGAGAAAGAGAGAGAGAGAGAGAGAGAGAGAGAAAGTGAGAAATCACCACCCCCTAGGGAGGAAGACCATGCCATAATCCCTTCTGTTCTATTCTCATCTTGGGATTTTGAACACATATGCATTTGTGCCTGGCATGAGTTTCAAGTCACCAGATCCAGTACTTGTACCATTGTCAGCCATGTAGAAGTCCAGTGCCTTTAACCATCACACCACCTGCTGGACCCCACAGAAGTTTTTAAGATTGAGGTTGTCCCATTTTTATTTTTTGTTTTTGTTTACTGTGCTTTAGGAGTCATATCCAAAATATCATTGCCCACACTGATGTCATCGAGTTTTTCTTTTTTTCTTCTAGCAGTTTTATAGTTTAATGTTTTATGTTAAAGTCTTTAATTTAGTTTGACTTAACATTTGTACATGGTGTGAGATAAGCAGCATATACTTTCTCTTTTTTTTTTTGCATGTGGATATTCATTTGTTTCAACATGATTTATTGCAGAGACTTTCCTTTTCTGAGAGTATGTTCAAAGAGTCTTTGTTGTAAAATCAGTTGTTTTATTTTTTGTTTTTGTTTACTGTGCTTTAGGAGTCATATCCAAAATATCATTGCCCACACTGATGTCATCGAGTTTTTCTTTTTTTCTTCTAGCAGTTTTATAGTTTAATGTTTTATGTTAAAGTCTTTAATTTAGTTTGACTTAACATTTGTACATGGTGTGAGATAAGCAGCATATACTTTCTCTTTTTTTTTTTTGCATGTGGATATTCATTTGTTTCAACATGATTTATTGAAGAGACTTTCCTTTTCTGAGAGTATGTTCAAAGAGTCTTTGTTGTAAAATCAGTTGGACATGTATGTATTTGTTTTGGGACTCTATTCTGCTCCATTGGTATGTGCATCTGTGTTTATCCTAGTATCATGCTGTTTTGGTTATAGTAGCTTTGTTGTAGATTCTGAAATTGGAAAATGTGAAGCCTGCTCTCATTGCTCAAGATTGTTTTATCTATTTGGGGTCTTCTGTGTCTCCTTACTAATTTTAGGATTTTTTCTATTTCTGAAAAATATCATTGGAATTTTTTACCTTCTGTGGAAATTTCCATATATAAGCTCTAGCAAATATCTCTTTCTTTGGTGCAAATAATGTGGAGCAATTTTTATATTTGGATTTCTCTTGGACTACAGGTATCTAGAGTTTTAAATCATTTAGCATCTAGCTGGTGGTCTTTATATACTGTATCAAATATTTTTCATATTTGGAACAGTATGCAGCTCACTAGCTTTAACTATTGTAGAAATACTCTATATAGATCTTTGGGACTCCTAACTCCATTAAGCCTATTGGTTAGCTTTGCTTTGCATCTTATCCTTGTTCAGGAAAATGCAGGATATATCTGGAATCCATGGCCTTCGTTTACCTGTAACAAATCTAGTTCATGCTGATATGCCCCACATCCTACTGGGTTGACCATCGGCCCAACTTCTCCTCTTCCTTTGCCCTACCCAACTACCTTTCTTCTTGAATGATCCCAGATTGAGGACTAGAGTATATTATTATATCTTATTATTATATATTGCTATAAAACCTTACCTTTACTATCCATGTAAAAATTCAAAGATATGTCTTTGATCTTGATTATCAATTCTGATATATTACTATTCTTGCCATGCTTCAAGAATAAGAAATATTCATAATTAAAATAAGCCAGGAGACAGAATCAGCTTTTATCTTCTGGACTGAAGAATTTTTTAATCAACCATTCTAATTAAAAAATAGTTATTGATGTATTGCCAAAAAGTAATGCCTCTTTTGACATATATTTGAAATCTTTTTAATGTTCAAAGTTGTTTCTCTAGATACTGAAACATGCTATAAATTTAATAAATAGAATGGTAAGAGGCTTATATTTTGAAATGTTATCAGTTTTTCCCCCAGAAATAGATTTATTATGAATATAAATTTATCACATGTCAAAAGCAATAGTTTGATTCAGTGGGACAAAGATGAGTTGTTTATTAAATCATGCTGGGTCAACTAGCTATTAATCTTGGAATAAATAAATGTAAATATGCATCTTTAAAAAATCTTAGTTATTTACTTATTAACTATTTTCAGAAGAAAATGGTAAGTGTTTTTTCCCTTTGCTCTTCCTACCCACCAATTACCATTTCACTCTCCTCCCTTATAGATTTTGGTATTTACACTTATCCTCCCTACTATCATATCTTGTTTCTTTCTATTTCTTCCATATAGTAGATGTTCAGTATATACTGAGAGGAAATTTACAGTGTTTGTCTTTCAAAATTTGGCTTACTTCACTTAGCAGTAAGTCTTTCATATTCAATCACTGAGTCAAAGGTAGTGCCTTACTGTTCCTTATGTGAGTAGTATTCCATTGCATATATGGAATTTTTCAAACCAGTTATCAGTTCTTGGGCACTTACATTCACTCTATGAACAGTATTATCAATATTTTTTTATCATAATAAATCTGTTCTCTTTCATTTAATCCTGCACATATACCTTTATGTAGATGTACATACATGTACATGAATTTTGTATGAACACTTATTTTACCTAAAATAGACATAAGTTATAAGTTGTTTCCTGGATATTGCTTTTCACACTCACAAAATTTATATAAATGATCCCAATGCATGGAATGTACGTCTAATGTGTTTTCACTGCCATATAATATTCCATACATATCCACCCATTCTTCTGTTGATGGACATTTGATTACCATGAACAATGCTGAATAATCATCCTTTTATATGGCTATTAATAAATTATTACTTGTATTTATGTAAAATAGATTTATGGAAATGAAATTGCTGGGCAAAAATGCCTGTGCATCCATTTTAATAGATGTTTTTAGATAATCTTCAAAATGAACAGAAGTACTTCAGATTTCTTTCAGCAATAGATGAAATTACATATTATCACACATACTTTCTTGTAGTGTGTATTAAAGCTCTTTATGTGTATATTTTATTAGTGAATGGAAAGTAATATCTTACTGGCCTTTATATTTCTTTATTGTATTCCTTGCCTCCTTCACCTCTAAAAAGTTCCTTCATTCCTTTGTCAATTAATCCCTGACATCAGACCACCACTGCTATAAATGTTCTTTTAGATTTGCCTTTTCTAAATTACTGTTCTTAAATGGAATTACATATAGATAGTCTTTTGTGTCTGGCTTTTAGTTTCATTGATTTTTATTAGTGTTCATCCACTTTCTATTGCATTGATTCCCTTTTCAGTGTTTATCATTTCTTTTCTTCAACTGTCTCCACTGCACTACTTTAGGTTTAAATGTTTTATAGCTATTCTGTAGTCCACCAAGATACACATTGATTATATGTATATCAGAAATCATATTAAAGTTTAAAAAAAGGTATTGGAAACAGAGAAAAAGAAAATTACAGCTTCTTAAAATAGATGCTTAGATATTTGATTTTGGATCATTTCTCTAATAGATTTAAAATTTTTCTCTTCATCCTTTGTTAAAGTAATTTTTGTATGGTATTTGTCTTTGCATTTTATCACTTCTAGTTTGTTGTACTTCTTTATTCTGCAAATTAATGTTTTTCAATATTTTTGAAAAATTTTGATCTATCATTTCTAAAAACAGTTTTCATGTTTTTTTTTTTTTTTCCTTTTGGGATGTCAATGATATGTATTGAAACACTTGATACTAACCCACAAATCTCTGAGGCTCTGTTCTTTTCTTTCTCCATTTTTACCTCTCTTAAATTTGAATCATTTCTATTGATCTGTCTTCAATGTCATTGTTTCTAGTTTACTTCTAACAAGTTCACTTTTTCTAACATCTCAAATTTGCTGATGAGTCTATTCATTAGAATTTTCATTTTGGTTAATGTTCTTTTGTGTCTATTATTTTTATTATTTCTCTTTTTTAATATTAACTCTGTTAAAATATTCCTACCTGTTCTGATATTTTTTTGTATATTTTCCCTAAATCACTTGCCCGTTTTTTTTTGTTTTCTTGATCAAAGTCACAATTTTCTGTTTTTTATCTTTTCCATGTCTAGTAAATTTTGGTTTAAAGCATGTTAGTATGCAGAAAATATTGCACTGTTTCTGTAGTTTTATGAGGATTATTTTTTGTTATGATTATACACTATTAACTTACTGAATTCGATTTGAGGAAAATGTTTACTATTCTGCATGCAGCTGATCTCTCTCCCATTTTTTTCTTTTTCCTTGTTCTCTCTGATTTTGTAGCTCAGATGCCTGAAGCTAGTAAATTTTCTGTCTTTTGCTGCCTGAATAGAGAATAAATTTAAAGACATAGAAAGTTCTCGAGATTCCCTAGAGTTCAGTTATTTTTTTTTCTCCATTTTATCTACTGCTTATACGCATAGTTTATTAGCCAGAATTGTGGAGTTTCTGTTACCTCACTGTTCAAAATTTCCCCCTTACATTAACAGAGTCCATGGTACCTGACATAAACTTGGTGTACCAACTTCAGTTCTAGTTAGGTGTGAACAGAATATCCCCAAGAATGGAGGTCACAAAATTATATTTTTACTTGACACAGTAGTTTGTAAATTCTTAAAAAATGTGTAAACACGTCTCACATTGTTGCCTGTATTTTATATTTTCCAGTGTCCTCCAATGGTTCTTTTTAAAATTTTATTTGGTTTATGCTATTCTTTGCAGAAAAAGACACATAAAAATTTATCAAGCTGCCAAAAGTAGTCACTTCTTATATTTTTATTTCTCTGACTACTATGGATTTGAATGTTTTTGCATAATGTTGAACGTTTCCTTTTGTTCTTCCATAAATTATCCTTTCATAACCTTGTATTTTTTTTCTTCTGGGTTATTTAAAAAATGTACATAAGCTTTTAAAATGTTTTAGAAAATAGAAATTTGTCATATTCATTATAAATTTGTGTTCAGATTTACAGCTTTTCTATTGACTTTACTTCTGTATTGTTTTTTCAGTGGGAAAAATTTTTTGAAATATTAATTTTTATGTATGCCATTATTTTTTGTGCTTTTTTAAAATTGATTTTTGGATTTTCAGACTTGTTTAAGAATTCCCCTACCACTTTGATGGTGTTATTATTTTTCTACTTTTTAAAAACAATTCGTTTACTATTTTATATTAAATTTATTAATGATGTATATGGAATTTAGTTCTTTTAGTCTGTATAAGGTAGCAGTCCATTTTAATTTTTCTAAAAGGTTAGCAATTATGTTAACACCACATCTGTAATACTAATGCTTTAATCATTGAACTAAATTATTAAATTTAACGTATGTTAACTTTTCACATATATCAAGACATAATTATTGATCTGCTTTTCTGATCCATTAATATTTGTCTATTTTTACTCATATATCTATTAATGTAAAGCTTCTCCTTAGTGTTCTTTTTATTACTTTGTTAGGCAATCTCAGTAATTTTTGAAAAATAAAATTTTGGAGGATTGGGGCCGGCAGATGGTGTGGTGATTGAGGGCGCTGGACTCCCACATGGCCAAGGGCTGTTCAAGTCCCAGACCTGGTGGCTTGCTTTCTCACTTTCCCTCGCTCTCTCTCTTTCTCTGTTTCACATTCTGTTTCTCTCTGGTCAAATTAAAAGAAAGAAAGAAAGGAAAAAAACTAAATAAAATAATTATTTTTTAAAAATTAGGGAGGTATTTTAGCATAGTATCCTAATTTATATTACATTAAGCACATTAGGTGAAAAAACTAACATCTTAATTTTATTTTTCTAGTTGTTTTTTTTTTTTTTTTTTACCAAAGTGCACTTGGACTTGCTGGCGAGACAGAAAGAGACAAGGAGAGGGAAAGTGAAAACATCAGCCAGCAGAAAAGATGGCCATGCTCCGACACTGCTTCTCTTCTCCTGGGATCTTGGACATGCATGAACTTGCACCCAGAGCAATTTTCAAACCTCGATGTAGGAGACTGGGATTGTGGTCCGCCACGTGGGAGTCTGGCTTGTTAACTACCACACCACCTACTGGCCCCACAGCTTAATATTTTTAAGATTTCCCTTCAATAACAAACTATGCATTAGCATTTACTTGAATTTTTGTTTTATATTTATATTTTTTGATTATTCTTTTCTCGATTAGTTTCTTCATCATAAACATTAACATTCTCTTTGTTCCTCAATAAAATTTAGATGTTTTGTGAAATTAAGTGAAATTGCTATTATCATGTTCACTTTTTAAATTTTTCTTTTTATTTTATGATTTATTTGCATTTAATCTTTGTACATATTTATAGTATACAATATGGTTTTTCAAAACATGCAGTGCATGTCAATGATGTCCATTTTAAGTGCTTATTATTTTAATAGTGTAAAGCTGTTGAATTTTGTGCATTTAATTTGTTTCTAAATTTCATAACTAATTATTTAATTCTTTTTTTTTTTTAGAGAGGTGTTTTTTGCTATAGGGCACGTGCGCTCGTCAGACAGACAGAGAGAGACATAGAGACAGAAAGCGAGAAATCACCCCCCCAGGGGGGATGGTCACGCCGCAATCCCTTCTCCTCTATTCTCCTCTCAGGATCTTGGGCATGCACGCACACATGCCCAGCGTGAGTTCTAAGCCACCCGGTCTGGGATGCGAACCGCAGTCGACTACGTGGGAGTCCAGCGACATAGCCATTATGCTAATTGCTGGTTCCCAACTAATTATTTAATTCTAATAGTTTTGCATAAGAACTTTCTAATTACCTAGAATTTCAATCTTTTCACTCAGAAAATTCTTATCTCTTATTTCTTCTTTTCTGACCTTAATTCTTGCTAATTAATTTTTTTAATTAATTGAATTATATTTATTAAAAGGTCTAAAATGATATTGCATGATAATGATGCCAGTAAACATTCTTGTCTAGTCACTAATCTTATTTACATTTCAAATAAATATTTAAAAACTAATTCACTGTTATCTAAATATCACATAAGTAGATTTGATCATATTTAAATGATTTCTTCTTTTTATTATTTAGAGTATTTATTCAGAATGACTGCTGAAATTTATTAACTGGTCTTACAAAATTTATTGATGTAATCATATTTATTTTCTGCTTAGTATATTGATATAAAGGATTATGGTGAATGTTTTCTGATTATAAATCATTTTTACTTTGCTTGAATAAACCTTACTGAGTCACATACCACATTATTCTTCTGACATACAAAATAACTTATATGCTAAGGCCATATTTAGGTTTCTTGCATCATTATCCATAAATGGAAAAAATGTAAATAAAGAGACGACAATTCATATACATAGACAAAAAACTTAATTTATTTATTTATTATTATTTTTTTGAGAGTTTTTTTTTTTCGATAGGGCGCATGCGCTCACCAGACAGACAGAGAGACAAAGAGACAGAAAGCAAGAAATCACCCCCAGGGGGGATGGCCACGCCGCAATCCCTTCTCCTCCAATCTCCTCTCGGGATCCTGGGCACATACGCACATGAGCCCGGCGTGAGTTTTAAGCCACCGGGTCCGGGAGGCGAACCGCGGCCAACTACATGGGAGTCCAGTGACATAGCCATTATGCTAACTGCTGGTCCCCCAAAAGGTTTATTTTTTAATTTTTAGAATTTTTCTGCTGTAGAGCATGTGCACTTGTCAGAGACAGAGTGAGATAGAGGGAAAGTGAGCAAGCAATCTGTTCTTCTCCTCTTGAAATTTTGGTCATGCATGCACAGGTACCCATTATGTTTTTCAAGCCATTGGGACTGAACTCTAATTGCCCACTCACACATGTAAGATTCTGCTGCTTAACCATCATGCCATCTATATCTCTATCTATCTCTATCTATCTCTATCTATATCTATTTTAGAGAGAGATTTTTGCTATAGGGCATGTGTGTTTACCAGAGAGATAGATAGATAGGAAGTAGAAAATCACCCCCAAGGGGAATGGCCACACCATAATCTCTTATTTTTTAGTCTCCCCTTGGGATCTTGAGCATGCATGCACATGAATTTTAAGTAACTGGATCTGGGATTTGAACCACAGTCAACCAGCAATGCAACCATTATGCCATCTTCTGGTTCCAAGACTCAATAATTTTGATGTGGCAGTTCTTACCAAATGAACCTCTAGATTGAATAGTAATCCCTACCAAAATTTCAACAGACTTGTTTAGAGAAATTGATGAGGCCTTAAATTATATATAGAAAACAAAACACTTAGAATATACATAGAATTTTTAAAAAGGAAGAAGGAAGTTTTGGGACTTTCACTTCTTGATTTTAAAATTTACTTCAAAGCTACAATAATAAAAATAAGGTAGAACTGAAAAAGTAGTCATAACTCAATGTAACAGTATGGAGAGTCCAAAAATAAATCCTTTATTTGTACCCACTTGATTTTTGACAATTATGTAAAGGTAAATTATGGAATAGTTTGTTAAATAAATAGTTCTGGGACCATTGGCAATCCATAAGTCAAAATATGTAGTTAGATTCTTAATTCATATCATATACAAAAGTGAATTTGAAATGAACCATAAACATAAGTATAAGAATAAAAAGAGTAAAATATTTAGAAGAAAAGAGAAAAACACCTTTGAGAACTTGATTTTGACAAAGATTTCTTACATATGCTGTCAAAACATGGTCCTTAAAACATTGTAAGTTACCTCAGAAAAACTGAAAACTAAAAAAAGTGAATGTGATAGAAATAATGGGAAAACATACCATGTTCTTGGATTGGAAGACTCAGTATAATCAAAATGTCAGTTCTATCCAAATTAATCTACAAATTCAATTTGATTCCAATTTAATTGTGAGTGATATTCTTCACAGAAATAGAAAAAATAATTACAAAATTTGTCTTAAACCATAAGAGAATCCTGTATCACCAAGGCAATACTGTGCCAAAACAATAAAATAGGAGGTATCTCACTATGGGGCTTCCAAATATAGAACAAAGCAGTAATAATCAAGATAGTGTTGTACTGATAGAAAAAAAGGCATATAGACCAATGGAACAGAATTGAGATTCCAGAAACAATCCCCAAATCATACAGCCAACTGATCTTTGACAAAGCATACAAGAAAATGCAGTGGAGAAGGACCAGCAGTTGGCGTAATGGCTATATCGCTGGACTCCCATGTAGCCGACCACGGTTTGAGTCCCAGACCCAGTGGCTTAAACTCACACCCGGTGTATGTGCGTGCATGCCTAAGATCCTGAGAGGAAAATGGAGGAGAAGGGATTGTGATGTGGTCATCCCCCCTGGGGGGGGGTGTGATTTCTTGCTTTCTGTCTCTCTGTCTCTCTCTTTCTGGTGAGCACACATGCCCTGTAGTAAAAACCTCTCCAAAAAAAAAAAAAAAAGAAAGATAGAAAGAGAAAAAGAATATGCAGTGGAGAAAAGAAAGTCTTTTCAGAAAATGGTGCTAGAATAGGATATCTGCCTGCAGAAAAATGAAAGCAAATTCCCATCTCTTACCATTAAGTAGAGTTAGCTTGAAATGAATCAAAGATTTAAATATAAAGCCTCAAACTATAGGACTACTAGTTGAAAATGTAGGAGAGACTCTTGTATACATTGACATAGGCAAAGATTTTTTTAAATAAGACCTCTAAAGCACAGTCAATAATCCCCAAAATAGGTAAGTGGGATTACATCAAGCTTCCTCACAGCAAAGAAACAGCAATTTGAGTGAAAAGGCAACCTTCTGATTGAAAGACAATATTTCTAATTATTACTCAGACAAGGGATTGATATCCAGACTATATAGGGAACTCAAACAGCTCATTCATAAAAAATGAATAACTCAATTAAAAATGGGCAACTGAATTGAATAGACAATTCTTCAAAGAAAACTTATGAATGATCATAAGGCATATGAAAAAAAAATGTTCAAAGTCTCTTAGCATAAGGGAAATGCAAATTAAAACCACAATGAGATACCATTTAACATCCATTAGAGTGACTAGGATCAAAAAATTAATGAATGACAAGTGCTGGTGAGGCTGTGGTGAAGAGAATACTCTTACACTGTTGGTAGGGATGCAAATTAACACAATCTCTGTGGAAAACAATCTGGAGGTACATCAAAAACCTACCAGTAGAATTCCTGTATAAGCCAGTAATTCTAACTCCTTAATATTTACTCAAAGGACAGGAAAACACTCAATTAAAAAGACACTTGCACATCCATGTTTAGTGCAGCATTGTTAATAATTGCTAAAACATGGAACCAGCCTAAGTGTCCAAAAACTGATGATGGGGTTGAAAACTATTGCACATGCAAACTAGGAAATATTACTCAGCTATAAGAAACTACAAGACCCTGCCATTTGATTCGAAGTGGATGAATATACTAATAGAAGAATTAATGTTGAACAAAGTGAGCCAGACTTTGAAAGATGCACACTGTATATTCTCACACAGTTTGTATCAAATATCTGCACTCTATGTGAGCTCTGAAGATATGATAGTAGTGAAGATAAGTGTAAATACCAGAGACTGGGAGGGAGAAGAGTGGATTATTGAGAGTGGGTAGCTGAAGGTGGATGTGAGGTGCAAGGGAAACAAACATATAACAGACTAAAACAGTAAAGTTCTCTGTTGAAAAGAAAAAAATTGGTATATATCATCATGGGGACTTTTTGTAAAATGTGAAATTAACCTGAAAATTATAAAAAAACAAATATCAACTTAGTCCCAAATTTTAAAAAAATTCAAAACTTTTGCCCTTTGAAATAAATCATTTGAAAAATGAAGAGTCATCGACCAAAATAGTATATTCATAAATACTTTACACAAAATAGAAGTTATAATAAATGATAAATTACAAATGTTTGTAATAATGTGAGTAAAATAAGAACCGTATACATTAATAATGGAATGTAGAATGATGTAAGACCTTGGAAAACACTTTGGTAGTTTCTCAGAATAATCAGACATACAATGACCATGAGATCCAGCATCCATTCCAAGATATTTACATAAGAAAATTAAAGATGTATGTCCACTCAACACCTTGCACATGAGACTGCACATTACATGCTTGTGTGAATAATATTTTTGATAGCTAAAATCTAGAATTAGTGTTTATCAATTGGTGAAAGGATAGACAAAATATGGTACTCCATACAATAGAGTATTATCTGCAATAATAAAGGAATTATTGATATGTAGTACATGACAGATTAACCTAAAATAGTTATACTAAGTGAAAGAAGTCTGACAAAGTAGACCATGTATTATATGAATGTATTTATATGAAATGCCCTGAAAAGTCAAATTTATACAGAAAGAATGTAGATTAATGGTTGATCAAGCCTAGGAGTGAGCATGGAGATGAACTCTCAGTGGACAGGAGCTATTTTTTTCTTTTCTTTTTAAAATGTTTTTGCTATAGGTGTGTGTGCTTGCCAGAGAGGGAGAGAAAAATAGAAAGTGAGGAAGAAAGTCCTTCCCCATGTAGTATGGCTACACCACAATCCTTTCTCCTCCATTTTTCTCTTATGGTTTTGGGCATGCGCATGAGACCACTGTGTTTTTCAAATTTCTGGGTCCAGGACTCAAACTACATAGTTGGTCAAAAGGATTTAGCTGCCTTAAATACCACTCTACCTGCTGGCACGGTATTTTTCTTTTTAAGTTGTTTTGGGTTTCATGGGGAATAAAAATGTTCTAAACGTGATTTATGGTGGTGTTTGCACCACTCAGGAAAGTTACTAAAATTGTTGTTGTGTGAAGGTGTCAGTGAACTGCACCAATGTCATCTCTGTGTCTTTCCATCCTTTCCCATCATTTCAGTTATTCAGCACTAGCCCTAAGCAGGAGTGTTCCGTCTGAGTTACATTCTTACCTGGGGCAGTCATTCAGACCTTTTTAACAGCATGATTTGTTTTCTTGCCCTTAACTGTTGGAAAGCTTATAGATTTAGTGCTTTTAGCTTCCTCATATTTACACCTTAGTCCCTAGTTGTTTAATTCCTTTGCAAAAGATTCTAGCTCACTATAAAGTGAAAATTATCCTCCATTGAATACATATCCTATTTTGTAAGTTACCCTCTGATAGTAAACTTTTATCAAATCTTCTTTGAGACTGCCAGCTTCGTGTTTCAATCTCAGAATATAGTCAGACAGTTGAACGGTACTTTTGAAATAGTGATTTTATGCACTTTATCAGTTTGCTGAGATTTTTTACTATGAGAAAGTGTTAAACTTCATCAAAAATTTTTCTGTAGTAATTGTCATATGTGCCAGACCATGTCTAAGAAGGTCCTTGGTACCAGCATCTGCCCCAAATCTTTTCCTCTAGTTCTCCTAGAAATTCTATGAGCCATCTGATATTTTTGAAATGTATTGCTTACAATAGTCAAAGTTTGATTTTCTTTATGGAAATTAAGAAACCTTGGGACCAGCTGACCGTATAATGGTTATGTAGCTAGACTCCCACGTGGCCAATTGCTGTTCAAGTCTTAGACCTGGAGACTTGAAACACACTCCGGGAGCGTGTGTGTGTGTGTGCCAAAAATCCTGAGAGGAGAATGGAGGTGAAGGAATTGTGACATGGCCATCCCCTCTGGGAGATGATTTCTTGCTTTCTGTCTCTGGTGAGCGCATGTACCCTATAGCAGAAATCTCTCCCTTGCCCCCCCCCAAAAGAAGCTTCATGAATATAATCTATACTTCATATATCATCTCAGTTATTTTGTTCTAATTCATGATATATTTACTAGATGTTTAGCTTATAACTATTCATGTATGTATTTATTTGTTTTGTTTTTGGGGAGAAGAGTATAATTGAATTTTGAGATTTCAGACTTTCTTCTCCTCCATACACAATTGTTATTTTTTAAAATTTTATTTATTTTTATTGAGATGAGAGTGACAATCCTTGACAGGTTCTTCCCACACAACAATCTTCTCCCTAGCCTTCCAGCCTGCCAGAATCACTGACATGCCAGTGTCTGAGCATAATAGTATCTGAACTCCAGTCCTCCTGCAAGAGTCCAGTATTGCACAGCCGTCCCTACTACCTCAGCCTTCATGGCTGAGTCTCACCACTGTAATTTTTTTTTTTCCTTTTCTACGGCATTTAATTCTTTTTTATAGTTTTAGAAATTTCTGATAAAACAATTTTATAAAGCAACTTTCTTCCTACCTTCCTTGATCATCCATTCACATTCTGGAATGAGGCAATGAAATACTGACCATGGGGTCTTGAAAGGAGACAGTGTCTCTCCATCCTTCTAATCTTTGTTTATTGATACGAAGGTCAATACGAGTGTGGCTGGACTTTAGGCTCATGATTATAATACTGAGGTCATACTTAAGTGGTGGGAGGAGCTTGGAATCCTTTTACTGATGATCAAATTTCAGAAAGATTACAATGTGAAAGACCATTCTTCTTAAATAATGTGATTCTTCACAGAGATTACAATGTGAAAGATCATTCTTCTTAAATAATGTGATTCTTTTTTTTCTTTTTTTTTAATAATGTGATTCTTCAGAAATATTACAATGTGAAAGATCAAGCCTAAATTTTTTTTAATTTTTAAAAAATATTTTTGCTAATATTATTTTTTATCATCATAATCTTCTTTATATTACATTGGATTACACATAACTTTACAGTGTACTACATTGCTTTTTCAAAAGGGAATGCCATGCAAGTCAGTCAATACAGAGACATTAATCTCCCCACTTCATCATTCAGTATCTTTTCTGTTTTTCCCAATCACTATTATTATTTTAATTTTTTAAAACAGTCAAAGCCTAAAATTGTAAGAGACAATTTTTAAAGCATTCCATAGATACCAAGGAAGATCCATGCTTATACAATTTTATAAAATTAAAATATATTCTCTTTTGAAATATACTCGATATAAGGATTAGTAAGAATAAACAGATTCCTATGTAAAAAAGTTATTCTTTAAAAGGTCAAACCAAGATCATATAAGGTCATAAGACAACTTAGAATGTAACAGTCTTGAAAAGGAAATTACATTTTCCACCCAATCAATGAATGGATTTTTCTGAAAATGTCTTCCTGAAGTATATGAATGTGTGTTCAATGTATTTATATTTTTAAATAGAGAAACTATCTAGGTGAGTGATTCTCCCGAAGTGTTTGCAGAAGAGTAATCCCAGGGGATAATCCTTGAAAGAAAGATTTCCCTAAGCAATTTATTTTGTTTTGCTCCTGGACTCACTTTGCATATTAACATACATGAAGACGTTGTCCATAAACGCATTTGTGTCACTTTAAAACTCCTTCCCAAATGATTTGACATAGTCCTTTTTTTACATGTTAAGACCCATAAATATGTCTTAGGACCCTAATGTTAAACAGAGCACACTTTAGGAAACACAAATCTAAGTTTATGTTGTGTTAGTAACAATACATGTGTGGACAGGTAGTAGAGGGCATAGTTATTAAATAGAGTAAGTATTAGGTCATCTGAAAAGTCACAACATATTCTTTTGTGTTTTTTTTATGATGATCACATGACCAGCAGTGGTTTGAGTCCCAGACTTGGCAGCTTGCTTTCTCACTTTCTCTCTCTCTCTCTTTTTCTCTTATGAATGCACATGCCCTACTGCAATTTCAAATAATAATAATCATGACAAAATAAAATAAATTTTAAAATATTTAAGCAAACAAACTATAAAAGAAAAAAATACCATTTAAATAATATTTTAGAATCCTCAACAGAAAAAAACTTCTTGCAAAAAAATGGGTATATGGACCTTTTAGGAGATGAATGTCTTGCTGTCAAAAACATCTGTTTAAAATTTTATTGCTTTATAGATCACATAATTCATTTTGTTAAAATGTATCTGAAAACTTCATTTTGTTAAAATATATCTGTAAACTTGACTATAAAGGACAAAAGTATAAAATGTAGAGTGCTCCAATAAAGTATGCAGCATGGAACAGAACAGTGTGAAGAACTTCTTGTTAATTCTACTCTTAGTATAGGAAGGTAGTATGTAGAGTGGAATAGAATTAAAACCATCATGTCCATTGATGTTCACACAAATTTTTAAACAGCAATGCCATTATTTTCAAAAGAATCATAATTAGTACTGTAATAGTTAAAACTGATAAAAATCGTGCTGGACTGATCAGAGTCAAATGCCCACCAAGTTCCTTCTAACAGAGTCTGCCTCACCCTAAGCAATGATACCACAGTATCATGTGGAGAAGCTTTTGTCAAATAGATTTCTCTGCTCTTTGGGAGATGGCTCTTGGGGTCTGAGAGAAGATACTGATTTATTATAGCTTGTTCGACGGGGTTGTTGGAAAAGTCATGACATGTTTTTCTATGTAGATGCATCATGACTTTTCTGACAACCAATTTCAGAAGTTCCCATTATGTTTAAACATTTGCAATATTTGGAAACCCATCTTCTTAAATAATGTGATTCTATGATATGTCTTTGAGTTTTTTTTTTTTCCCAATTGGCAGTGTGGGTGTCCACAGTCATTTTTTTGCAGTATACCCTGGGCTCTGTGACTTTATGATGTCATGGATTTCATTTGTGATTCACTAAGGAAAAAATGGATAATGGCTATAATGAGAACTACTGGGTTCTAGTCTTGACCTTCAAGAACATTTTCCTGAGTCTCTCTGCCAGAATAAAGTTTAATCTGCCTTATTTTTCATTTATTTTTTAATGATTTATCAGCTCCATTTTTCTTTCATGCTAATATGTAGAAAGAGCATGGTGTCCCCAGCAGTCTAGGGTAATCTTCCTTACGGAACCTGACTTTCCATTTCTTTCTCCTCTTTCACAGCACAGAATTGGAAAATGAAAGCAACATAGATTAACTGATGTAGTCTTTATAGTTTATCCCAAATCATAAATTGTTCCATTAACAGAAAGAGAATCACACAGTGGGATCCATAGGACTTGAATAGTTTAATATCCAGGGGAATTATTTTTAAATGGAGATACTTTTGAAAAGGATACTGTTGATTAATTTAGAACATCAAATTCTCTTCTAAGACTACTGGAAAATTCAACTCCGTAAGGGGAGTTTCTAGAAAATGCTAAGGAAAAGTAACAATCTCTTCTATTTTATTTGAACTATTTTATATTTTACTTTATTGATTAAAGCAAAACAAATCTCTTCATTACAAAATAAAGGAGATTAAACAGAAAAGGCAGGGATGAGAAATGAATTGCTCTTTCTTATAATATATTGAGGTTAAAAGTGTCCTTTTTTTTGTGTATGTGTGTTTAGTGAGGTCATTCAAAAATAGACTATAGCACTGTCCATGGTATTATTTTTCCTCATGTTACTTACCAATTCCATGAGGGTGTGTGTGTGTATAAACTATTCCTCACTGTCGTGCCACAGTAAAGACTTCTAAATCATAGTCTTGGATGCCATTCCATTAAACAATTAGAAATTTCTCATGTTCGCTCTTTAGGAAGCAGGCATCTCCAGACCTCCTGTAAGACTAAGCTGAATTAAAATGTACAAGAAAAGAAAAAAATATGAAAATATAGGAAAATGAAACAAAACTTTTTCTCACTTTCAGAGTTTCATTTGTCTAAGACTAAGTTCTCTCTCTTTGATAAAAGACTAAACTTTCAAACTTACATCCCATTTTATTTATGCTACATGAATGTTCAGTCAGTCAGTCTCTAAGACTCAGGTTTGTTGCTTTCAGCCTTTTCTTCAGTTTTCCAGGCAGACTTATTCATTCCCATTTCACATTTTAAAGACCTGTGTAAGTGATTTTAATAGCTCATTTCACACCATATTGTAGTAATTTGGTTTTCGCTGAACAACTGAAACAAACATCATTGAATAACTTATAAAATGTAAACTTTTGACTGCAGTTGCTATTCGTCACACACCAAACAAACAAACAAACAAACAAACCAAAAACCAAAAACCAAACCAAACCAAAACAAAAAGGTGTTTAATTTATGGACATTTTTCTCTCCTAAGAGCTTTTTACTCCACATTCCTACTCAACTTGTTTCCTACGTAGTGTGTCCGGGAAGCGAAAAAGTGGGCACGTTGTCTCTAGAAGAAGGATTAATCACTTTTACTTTGTGTGACCCCTACCTTTGAGTTTCTGAAGACATTTGATGAAGTTCTCTGTTAGCACAATTGGACCTGGATGCCTCGTAAGTCTTTGATTTTCATTTTCTATGAAGTATCTTTTATTACTATGTTGTAACTTAATGGTGAGGATTGAATTCTTATATTGAGTTCTACTCACTACTGGAGTTACAGCTACAAATGTTGCCATAACAAAAGCAACCTATACCAAGCTCCATCAAAGCTCTTATGAAAGTCTTAACTGTTGATAGAAACAACTCTTCTTGTTGAATAGCTATAGATTTTTAAAACTTGAGAAGAGTAAAATAATTTTAAAAAAAGTACCTTAATAACTAAAATGTGGTGCTCTTTCGAGTAGATGTCAGAGGTAGGCTGAGTAACCCAGCAGTCAGCTCTTAGCTACTCCAGGTGCTGGACCATGCCCTACAACTCCAAGAACCATTATAAAAGCTAAATAAGGCACTCATATACAGTGTGTTTTTCTGGGGGTGTATGACTAAAGAGAATTTTCGAACAAAAATAGTAAATTCATTATGTGTTTGGTGAAAATTTGGGATCTAAAAAAATCACCAAGGTCACAACATCTTTATTAAACTAGTAATAAAAACAAATTCCAGAAGAAATATAGGATCTTAAAAATGTACAAAGACCTAGTACTAGCCTATGAAATAGGATTTATGTCTCCTAATTAGAGTAGATCTCATTTCTACCTTAATGGATAGCTTCTAAAACATGAAACTTTTGGGGACAACCCAAAGAATAGTGGATACAGAATTGTCTTAGAGAATAATTCCACAGAACAGTTCATTTCCCTGAACTTGAGTGTGGAATGGACTTCATGATTCAGTTCCAAAGAACAGAGTGTAGATAGAAGGAAAATAGTAACATTACACTGAAGACATCTGTTAGATATTACCTTTAACAAGTGATCAAAGTTAGCATCAATGACTAATCATATTGATATCACATATCCTTTGATTGATGTATTGAGAGGACACCTCATTCTGTGGCATTCTTCCCCAAATTCATAATCACAGTTTCAGTTGTGTAAATGTTTGTGTCTCTTCAAAATTTGTATGTTAAAATCTGAACCTTCAAGGTGATGGTGCTAGGAAGTGGGCTTTGGGTAGTGATTAGATCATGAGGGTAGCTCTCTAATGAATGGGATTAATTTTCTTGGTAAAATATCCCCAGAAATCAGCCTTGCCACTTCCATCTTGTGAGAATTCAACAAAAAGATACCATTTTATGAGTCAATAAATGACACCATATTTTGGTGTCACCAGACACCAAATATGATGCTTTGATTTCAAACTCTTCAGTATTACAGTTATAAGCAATAAATTTCTGCTGCTTATAAACTACCCAGTTTATGATATTTTGTCATGGCAACTCAAGTGCACTGAAATACTAGTTTAATCACAAGAAAAAAATCAAACAAGCCCAAATTAATAAATATTCAATGAAAGAACTTTATGAGTAGTCTTCAAAAATGTCATACTCATGCAAAACAAGGAGAGACAAAAACCGTTACAGATTGAAGACTCAAGAAACGTGTTGACTAAATGTAATATGGTGTCCTGGAATCAATCTTTGAACAGAAAAGGAACAAGAGTGAAAAACCTTGCGAAGTTCAAATGAAGTCTGCAGTTTAATAGTACAATTGGCCTTCGTATCCAATAGTTCTACATCTTTGGATTCAACCAAGCATGAATCAAAAATACTTGAAAAGCAAAAATTGGAGTAGAAATACTGAGTATATACAGACTTCATTTCCTTGTCTTTATTCCCTAAACAATATTGTATACAATGATTTACATAGATTTGCATTGTATTAGGTATTATAAGTTACCTAGCAATGATGTAAAGTATGGAAGAGGATATGCATAGATAATATATAAATACTATATCATTTTATTTAATAAACGTGAGAATCTACTGATTTTTGTATCTGCATAAGCTTCTGAAACAAATTCTCCATGTGTATCCAGGGATGACTATATTGTAACAACAATGTTTAAATTTTAGTTCTGAGAAAAGCAATGATGGTTAGATAAAAATGCTCATACTGGGGAAAGCTAGGTGGATGGTAAATTGGAAATCTCTATATTATCTTTGTAACTTTCTGTTAACCTAAAATTATTCCAGATTGAATAGTTAGAAAAAAAAAATCCCTCCTAAACCAATCCATGTAAGAGAGAGAGTCAAGGGGCCAGCAGGTGGTGTGGTGATGAAAGCACCAGACTGCCACCATGGTTTGAATTCCAGATCTGGTGGCTTGTTTTCTCACTTTCCCTTCCTCCTTGCCTCTCTGTCTTTGTCTCGCTATGGTGAGCTAATGTGCCCTGTAGCAAATTAAAAAAAAAGAATACTAAACAAAATTAAATGTTTCTTAAGAAAGTGGAATCTTCAAAAAAAATTTATGGAAAATGCACATATAAACAAAATCATTTGTTTTCAAAAAAAATTTTTTTCTACCAAGTAAACTTGTACTTTAGTTCAACTTTTTCAAGAACTTCGGGTATCACCTAGTAAGAAGATTATACTTTTGACCTCTGTATTAGAATAGATGCTATCCACACAAGATCAGAAATAATTTCTTCATCTTGCCACTTCTATTTATATTCTCCCCATATGTTAGAAGTATAGTCCAAATACAAGAGTGATGTTTATGATCTTAGAAAGTATAACAAATACAATTATATCTACAAGAACTAAACTTATAACTCTAGCAATGGTTCTTTATCCTCATTTGCATCTAGCAATAAGAGTACTTTAAAAAGTTACAGAAGCTAGGGCCACATTCCCAAAAATTGGGGTTCCAGTACTCTAAAGTGAATCAATGATATCAGTATTGTTATGATGTTCCTAGGTAATTTCCTTATGTAGCTAGATTTGAGATGCCCTGTGTCTAACCTTTTGAAACATGTATGAATTGGGATTCCAAATGTTGGCGTCTGCTGGCAAGCTTAAGAGTAACATCTCTCTGGATGTTAATACCATCAGCGTTCACCCTGGAACTTGGTCCTGTGAAAGAAGGAAAGTTAGAGAAAGGAGGAGACACAGTAGCAGAGGTGAGGTGAACACAGACAAAATGTGCTGCTCAGTCATGCTGAGTTTCTTTATTTATACATTTTATCAGGCACAGTGAACTATTTGCAAACTTTCAAGGATGTGGCTGAAGTTCTACAGTTAGATAAGGACTTTAGTGTATATATTTTTCAGCCTAGTTACTATCATGTGCGATCTTGTTATGCGTCATAGGTCAAGCCAGTTTACTTATGCTGTTCCTCTGTAATTCTGAGGAAGGCCGGCTGAGTATGCATCAAAGAGGATAATGTGTAAGCCATAAACATTACATAGAACAGGCATTGGATGGCCAGCTAGGGTTAGGATGTTCCCATGCCCCATAAATGTTTTTGTAGAGCCCCTCGCATCCAAGGCATGTGTCTTCCAGTTCTCAGTGAGTAATTAATGAGGCATGCAGATAACTGCTTCATAGAGCTAGGATGCATACCCTCAGATATACCATTCTCTTGTTTCAAAAGCCAACATGACTCTCTCCTCTTTAGGAGGAGGCTGACACTATAAAATTCATAAGGGTAATACATGAATATAGCAACAAGTGGTTACGAGAATAATCAACAGAAATATAGTTCCAAAGAATAATTGTTTAAAGCAGTAGATGGTGGAAAGGACAGGAACGAGTATATCAGGACGCAAATTGTATCATAGAGTCTACAGTAAGTTTTGCACTTATGACAAGCAACAGCTTTTCAGGGGTTGGTTCCTTGCTCATATCTGTCAGCATTTTGGGGGCATCATTGGACAAGACCTTGATGTCTCCCCAAGTACTGATGTTAATTTCAGTTGGCTCCTTCCATCTCTTATTCTCAGCATCTGACTCCAGTTCATGGGGTGCAGGTCATACATAGCAAGAGGGGATCTAAACCAGACCTGTAGGAGTAGGCACAGAGAGAAACCCTCTTTCCCAGGTTATTAGAGAAGCTGAACCTTGCCAGGTTCTATCTGGTGGCATTTTTTTTCTTTCATTTATTCATTTTTACATTTTTCCACAAACATTTACTTTACATATAAAAAATTTTTTAGCTCATACTCCATAGTTCTTGACAAGACTTTTGCTTGGGGAAGTTTTTGTATTTTTAGGTAGTACTACTCCATTAATGTAATTTTGAATCAAAAGTCAAATTTAGGTGATTCAATTTAAATATTGTTAAAGAATGTAATTTGGAAGCATAAGTGTAGGGGCTAGATTCCTCCTTTTTTGTTTTAAAAATATGGAGAGGATTTGTTTTATTAACAAACTTTAAATGAGTAAATTAGATCTATTTAGACTGTGTTTCAGCACCAGATAGTGTGGCCCATTGTTTTATGGCCACCTGAGATACTGTTTGTCATATATACATTTTTTCATGAAATGAATAAGATGAAAATATTATCTTAAAGTCCTAAAAGAGGCATTAACTCATTTTAAGGAGAAAAAGGCCAGATATGATTGCTCTGCTAATTATTTGCATATCACAATTACAGGATGAATATGGAAGTAGCAGCAGTATCAAGACTAAATATAAATTTGTCTTCATAAATGGGTGTTAATTTGTTTTTTACATGGAAGAAGTCTAAATAAAGAGGGTAGTGTAAATCAAAACAGAATGGAAGAGATGCATGAAAATTAATAATCTGTCACTTACTTTGCCCATAGGTCTCATATTAGCCTTATCCAATCAGAGAAACAGGCTTTCCTCTATGACTTGTATCCCTTCAAATTAGTATTCATAGATCACATCGTTATTGGTAAGTGACTTTCATAGAATATTAGCTAGTATGCATACTAATTCAGAGTGATGTAAGAGTGCTGATGTCAGAAAGAATTTTCACTTGAGTTCCTGTCATTTTCAGGTGACTTTATAGTACCACTGAATGTCAAGGATGAGAAAATGAAAGAGATAGGAGACTGGGAGAGTAAAAGCAAACCATGACAGTTTGGAATGTGTGTGAGAGAGAGAGAAAGAGAGAGAGGAGAGAAGAGGAAAGAGAAAATGGTTTATATGGAGATTGGGGGCTGGAACAGCTGAATTCTTGTCTGTGACACTCTATAATTCTGAATACACCTAAATTAGCCTTAATAGAGTTGTTAAAAGAAGAGCAACTACTATGGTTTGTACTCCTCCAAAATTCAAATGTTAAGATTTGTTTGTGAATCTTATTGTTGATTCCTGGTGGGTTTATAATGAAAGTTCCAGGACACACATGGATGGATGAACACACAAAGGTGCTTTTTTGTTTTCTCTCACTAGGTAATGACTTTCAATGTCCTTGAGACCCCATCAATAGAAAAACCTTTACCAGAAGCAACCTCTGAGGCTTGGACCTCCAAAAAGTAAGGAGAATAAAGTAGTAAATCTCTTTTTCTCTTATTTTCTGTTACTAGCAAGAGAATAAATTAAAATAAAAAATTTATATCATAACGTGGAGTGTTGCCAGTACAAATACTTGAAAATATGGAAGTGACTTTGAAACTGGGTGAAGAACAGAGAGAGGTTAGAAGATTATGGAGGAGCAGTTTAGAAAAAGCTTAGATTCTGTTGGAGGCTCAAAACAGAAGTGAAATGAATTGAAATAGAAATTAAATAGAAATGAATCAAAACTTTGAAGTAATTGATTAAATGGTAGTGACCAGAATCTCATAGAAATATAGACAATAAGCATTGCTCTGAAAATACTGTTCTCATTTCAGATGAAAATGAGAAATATCTTATTCAAAATTGAAAAAAAAAGTTATCAATTGTACATCATTACAATTGAGCTGCTTTGTGTCCATGCTCTAAGGCTTTGTGAAAGGCTGAACTTAAGAATGGTGATCTAAGTCCAGTAGGAGAAAAAAATTTCTGAATAATGAAATACTCAAGCTCTTTTTAGCTGCTTTTAACTGCCTTTAGTTAAATGAAAGAGGAATGAGATAATAGAATTAATTATTTAAAGGGAAATAGAGTGGAAAAATTGAAAAATTTGCAGGCTGGTCATATGGTAAAGAATGAAAAACCGTGTTTGGCATGGAACACTGAGAGTGTGGCTGAGAGAGCTGTAACTAAAAAGATTATTATGATAGAGGGATCAAAGTGAAAATTGGAGAAAAGTCCCAAGGGCATTTCTGAGATCAGCAAGGCTGCTCTTCCCTTCATAAGCCCAGGGACCTAAGAAAACAGAATGATTTCAGGGAAATGGTCTGAGGCAGGCTGCTTGTTCTGAGCCACCTAGGGACTTTGCTTCTTGCATTCCTTAGCCCCAGGTACAGCTGGCACTACCCCATCATTTGCTGCTCTGGAATGTGCAAGTGACATAAACTGGTGGAATGCATATTAAAGTAATTCTGTAGGCTCTCAGAATTCAAGAGCTATGGAGACATGAAAGTCTCCACCTGGGTTTGAAAAGATGCATCAGACAACTTGGGAGTCTAAGCAGAGATTTGTCTCAAGAGTGAAGCCACCAAAGAAATCTTCCACTAAGGTAAAGTCAAGTAGAAATGTGGGATTGGAGTCACCACAGCTAATGGAGCCACAGGGGAAAGACTGGAAGGCAGGAAGAATTGTGAGGCTATCAGTGTGTGACATCAGCTTAAAAGAACTTCAGGCATAAGACTCCAACTGGAAAGCATGGACTGAGCCCGGTAAGACTGGGAGACAATGCTGCCTGATGCTTTGAGGCCCAATTCCCTCAGTGAGTCCAGGACTTTTGAATTGGTGCCAGAACAATGGACTATTCAAATAGTTTTGTATGGGAAAAGTGCATACATTTGGGGCGGGGGGGCAGAGGCAGATATTATAGTTTGTGTTCCCTAAAACTTCAGGTATCAATGTTTTGTTATGAAGGTATTAAAGTGGGGCCTTTGTGAGTGATAAGTGATAAAAGTGGGATTCCAATGATTGACTCATAGGTGGTTTATAAGGAGAGGGAATGAGACCGGAGACATGCATGGGTGGATGTACACACATACGCACATACAGTCCTGTTCTTTAACCATGCAATGCCTTCTCTGCATGGCTTTAGGACCCCACCAATAGGAAAATCCTTACCAGATGTGACCCCTGAAATTTGGACCTTCGTAAGCTGAATACACCTCTATTCTTTTAAATTATGCATATTCAGATATTTTCTATTATAGCAATAGAATGGACTAGAAAACTTTGTTATCTCTACGCTTTACATTTCAGAATTTATTCATTTGGTCAAATTTAAGGTATTCACCAGCTTGGAAAAAAAACAACAAAAACACATGGTTTCTATCACTAATTTTATGGCTTGACCTTAAAGCTCAATGTCAGGGTATTTTTAAAAATATATTTTTATTTAATGAAACACATGTGTTTTATATTCATCTGCCATATATTGAACACTGAGTCCTTTAAAATGTATTTGTTGAGATTCTAACCTACAATGTCATGGTATTCAGTGGTGGGACCTCTGGTAATACTTTGGTCATGTGGATAGAACCTCACAAGTGGAATTAGTGCCACTATAAAGAGACCCACATCAGAAAACAGGAAGAAAATGGCAATCTATAAACCAGGAAGAGATCCTCACCAGACACCAAATCTGCTGGTACATTGATCTAGGACTTCTCAGTCTCCAAAACTGTAAAAAATAAACTTTTGTTGTTTATAAGACACTCGGTACATAGTATTAGTTTGTTGGGAAAGTCATGACATATTTTCCTTTGCAAAAGTGTGTCATGACTTTCCCAACAACCCAACAGTTTGTTTTGGCAGCACCAACAGATTAAGATACTATTCAACACATATTTATGGAACACCTGCTATGTGATAGGTCTTATTCTAAGTGTAGGGGGTTTGAAAATGTGCTAAGTAGGCTAATTGTTATCATTGGGTCTGATAAACACTCAACATTCACATTTATAACCAAATAAAATAAACTTAGACATTCAACTCCCATAATGGTTACCAATCATTTCAGAGTAGTACAAAATTTTTTCTTTAGGATGATTGTTTAAATGATGACATTCTATACAAAAGCTTTCTAGTCATCAACTTACTACTTCACTTATTTATTCAGTGGTTCTTGAATACATAGGCTCATCAAATATTTAGATAGTTCATACCAGAGAAATGATAATTTTGAGCGTGTGGAATATGATATGTTTTTTGTTCTATCTTAGTGCCTGGCATAATGCCCTATATATTTCTAATATTTCTACATGCTTAAAAATTGTGAAGAGATTGAACATTTGCTATATACTGGATTAATAAATATAAAGACATGGTCTTGGTCTTTTTTTTTTTTTTTTGCAACATTTTAGGCTTTTCGCCTTAGCTAATTTTAGTTTGTTTGTTTTCTCGAGTCTCATCTCCTCCATAACTATTTACATACTGCCTCAATATATTATTTCTTCTGCAGTGGTATCTTCAAATACTTCAGAGAATTCCTCCAAATCCTTAAATTATAAAAATAATTAATACTGTTTTAGAGGAGATTTCTAAAATAAATTATTTAAAATTTTACATCATGAGTCTAAATAATAGTTTTAATTTGTCATTGTAGTTGTATTTTTCTGAGATTTTACTTAAAACATCTATTGTCTGAGTTGAAATGAACATATACACTCAGAAGGGAAATAGGAAAAGCCCATGCTGTAAGAAGCTACCATTTCAATGACTGACTTTTTCCAGAATTCAAAAATAAGGAAAAATGCCTTTGGTGCTTGATCGGGAAATGGAGGCAGACATTTAGCTTAATTTTGAATTATAGCAGCATTGTCTAGGTTTTGTTTACTAAAATGTAAAGTCATTTATGAAATATATAATTAATTTGTAACTATAGCTGAAAGTTTTACTGTCAGACTCAAAATAAAATGCAGGCTTGTCTCATTATATCTGGAGGCATTAATATAAAAAAAAATACTGAGCAGGATTTACATCTAGAGAACACTCAAGTCTATAGTACAAAGAGCTCTTAATATATTATACAGGCTCAGTTCCACATTTAGTTTGAATTTTTAGAGTATGGAAGACAGGAGGAATGAACTATTTATTAGACTATTCCCACATTTTATATTAAAATATTGAGGGAAGCATTTATCAATATCTTCTATTTTCCTGTTTGAAGTAAATATGTTCAAACTGAAGTCATAGAGATTTTGAAGAGAAAATAATCAATAAAGTTGCCTAGGAGTACTTATCAACAAAAGCAAACATAACTGAAGTTTTAATAATTAATTAGGTAATTCTTTTTTCAGAGAGTTATGATTAATTATTGGTAAGGGTAAGTGTTTGAGGTTATTTAAAATAAATTGTATTCTGTATTGTTTAGCAAAGTGGTAGAGAGGATTTTGGCATGAATCTAAATGCTGCATCTAAATGCTGCAATGTCATTGAAAATGGTGGGTTCTAACTAGCTGAAGTCATAAAATTAATTCATGGCACAACAGCTTCAAAAGTGAAATATAGGGGAAAGATAGCTATTGAAAATGCCTTTGAGTATCTCTAGGCAGTTAGATATTGCATCCCAATAGTGTCTTCTAAATGTCTTTGGCCTGGTACATCGACCAAGTCACAATATAGCCATAAAAGAAAGAACTACTAGAAGCAGGTACCTAGGTACTATACCTTGACTTGGTGTTTACATTTTAGAGTGTCTTTTCTTTAGAGTGGCTTATGGAATGTGTGATTTTTAGGGAAAATTTACATAATAAGAAATAGATCGGAGACCTGAGGTTATGTCATGAAATCTTTCTTTGTCCCTTGTATGCAATTAGTCTAGAACAGTGACTTTTTTTGTGAGACACTCAGGGAAAAAAGATGTGGATTTTTCTTTTTCCAGAGAGCACATATACTTGTCAGAGAAAGAGACATAACAGAAAAAGGGACAGTGAGAAAACACTTACTGATGGGTTGTGGTCACAATGCAAGCCCCTCTTATCTATTTCTCCACCCCGTCAGGAATTTGGGCACACATGCACAGGAACCCAGCATGTTTTGGAAGCCTCCAGGTCTCTAGACTATAGGGCTAGCCCAAGGGGATTTTTCAATTTGTAAAGAAAAATAACAATGTCCAAGAGTTCATCACTGTTTTAAACCTATGTTCATTCTACCTTTGCTTTTTTCTTTCATTTTTTTTCTTTATTTATTCCTTTCCATGAATGAATAAATAAATAATATTAGATTGTTGGGAAAGTCATGATATATTGCTCTATGTTTTTCAGTGCAAAAATACATCATGACATTCCCAGTATATAAATTATTTCTAAATAAATAAATTTACCAATATTTCCTTCTCTGTATTTCTTTCTCCTTCCTATTTATTTTATTTTTATGTGAATGGGAAAGAGAAAAGGAATGAATGCTTTGATCCCTAACAAGCTTTGTGTTGCTCATCTCTGTCTTCCATGAGACTTGTTTCTGTTTCTTGCACCTATCTGTGAGATTGAGGTCCTTGTAACAACTTCTCCATCACTGAAGATAGCTTAAGAGGGTTTCTACTTCTCAAAAATAAACAATAATCTGTGACTAAAACAATGTTCTATTCTACAGGCCACTTCTTATCTAGCTAGACATTGTGAACAACAGAGAGCTAGAGAAAGAGAGCAATGAGCACCCCACAAACTCTGATTGTTCTGTGACCCTTTTTCCTCTAGTCCTGCAACCTTTCAGATCTTGGACACTTGAGCATGTGCTGGTGAGTTTTTATGCTGACTGTACAAGACCTCAACCATACTCACCATGAGTGATTCCAACCTAGGCTTCTGGAATTTGGCTTCCTTGAGTAGTGTATTATCATTGCACCATGGCCCATCATCTTGCTTTTTTTAAGGTTTATTCATCTATTTCTTCCATGAGTGAGAGAAAGAGACAGAGAGATGACACACCCTTGATACCATAGTCCATTCCCAGCTTCAGCTAGCCTCAGATCATTGAACACCAAATACAGGCAGGTCTTCAGAGGGAAACCTGGGTCCTACCATATGGGGTAACCTCACATAGAGTATAGGCCTCTACCTAGCCCCTCAACTTTTTTTTTTTCACAGAGGAGGAGATATTTTAACATTTCATTAAAAAATGCATGAAAAAAACTACACATAGATTTTAAATTGTTTTGAACATAAATAAACTCATACCAATTGACTAACATGTTTGAGCAGGCTCTAGTTTGACACACAAGGGAAGGATAAGACTCACGTTTGCAAAGAGCCCCTATCACGGCAACATAAATTCTGCTAAAATTGAAGCAACAGCAACATCAAATCTATGGTGAAGCTTGGGTAGAAGAATGGTATAATCACTGATATTTTACCAACATTTTGTAGGGACAATGTCCCAAAGAAATCAGCAGTTTACAAATATAGGTTGTTTTAAGAAAGGACCAGATAATACCCATAGTGGCAGACCACCTACACCAATTTATAAGAAAAATTTAATCTTTGTGTCCTAGGTGAAGAGGATCAAAACTAACAACAGAAACAATAGCCAACACTATAGGCATTTTAATTGATTTAACTTGGACAATTCTGATTGAAAAGTTAAAGTTGAGCAAACTTTTTCCTTGATGGTTGTCAAACCATTGTACCCAGATTAGCTGCAGTCAAGAACAGAGCTTACAATAAAAATTCTGAGCAAGTGGAATCTAGATGTTAAAGCTTCCTTCAAAGAATTGTAATAAAAGATGACACATGGCTTTAGCAATATGATCCTGCCGACAAAGCATAATTAAAACAATAGTTACTTAGAGGTAAAAGTGGTCCAGTCAAAGCAAATTTGGTCCAGTCAAGAGCAAAGGTCATGACAACACATTTCTGGGATGCTCAAGACATTTTGCTTGTTGACTTTTTGGAATGTCAAAGAATGATAACACTGGTTATTATGAGAGTATTTGGGAAAAGTCATCCAAAGCTTTAGCAGAAAAGGGTCCAAGAAAGCTTCCCGAGGGAAACTTTTTCCACTCAACGAAGTTTCTGCTCATTCTTCATCTAAAACAGGCAGTTTTGCAAGAATGTCTCTAGGAATCATAAAGTGTCCACCTTATGGTATTGATTGCACTCCTCTGACTTCTTTTTGTTTTTTAGAGGAAATCTTTAAAGAACACTTATGTCTCTTTAGTTTACCATGTGAAAAAGACTGCGTTGGCATGGCCAAATTCCCAAGATTCTCAATTCTTTAGCAATGTGACAAAATGACTGGTATCTTTGTTTACAAAAGTGTCTGGAACTTGATGAAGCTTATGCTGAGAAATAAAATTAGTATATTTTTATTCTTATCTTATTATACTCTATTTTTCCAACATTTTGAAGTCTCCTTATATATTTATTTAATTCATTTCTTTAAAGTATTTTGATCCCATTTCATACTTACATAGTAAATTATATCTTTTATATTTTTAGATATTTAATTTTACAAATAGCGTTTGCAATTTTTTCATAACAAAAAATAGTATAATAAAATTTTCCTATGTGCCTCTACATGCATATATACAAGTGTCAGTCTCAGTTAATATAGTTATACTTTAAAAAAATTACTCTGGGAAACTAGCAGTTAGCGTAATGGCTATGTCGCTGGACTCCCACGTAGTCGACTGCGGTTCGTGTCCCGGACCCAGTGGCTTAAAACTCACACCGGGCGCGTGTGCGTGCATGCCCAAGATCCTGAGAGGAGAATGGAGGAGAAGGGATTGCGGCGTGACCATCCCCCCTGAGGGGTGATTTCTCGCTTTCTGTCTCTATGTCTCTCTCTGTCTGTCTGGCAAGCGCACGCGCCCTACAGTGAAAATCTCTCTCAAAAAAAAAATTACTCTAACTTTATAAATAAATGTTGATATTATGTTTCATTTGAGAATGGCTAGTTACTAATTAATCTATATTTTACTTCTCAAAACATTGAAAACTAAATTTCCAGGTTCCTCTTGGAGCAAAATCATGGTCATGTTGACTTTGGGTCAATAAAATGTAGGAATTTAAACAAAAATCTCCTGCTAATCTTTCCACATCAAGTTTTGCGGAACACTGGTATGTTACTTTAAAAAATCCATTTCTAAATGATCTGGCCAGAACCTCGGTTCTCTCTTTCAACCATCTATGAGTTAGAAAATTAAGATTCTGAATTGCTGACATTCCGAAATTAACAGGACTCTGAATGCTGGAGTCACTATTTAGAAGTGAGCTGACCAACAGAATTTCCAAGCCTACCTTTGCTGTCTCAAGTTATTGAGATCTACAGCAATTAATATTACCAATATATTAATAGAAATTTGTACCTTGGCGTACAGGCAAACTAATAACTCAAAATATATGACTTCAGTTGGCTAAAAGAAAAAAAAAAAAAAAAGCAGGTATCAGGGATAGGAAAGAGGGAAATTCATGTAATGCAATGATGGAATGGCTGTTCTTGGTGAGTTATGAGACATACAGCACAGCTCCAGGGGAAATCCGGACATAGCTGGAGTGTTTCAGTAATTAACAATGATCACTGAGGTATTTTAAGAGAGAGATTATCTATTAAAAGAAAAGAAAAAACAGAGAAAGAAAAAAGGAAATGAGCACAAAAAATAGTTGGTCAGTGTGTAAATATAAAGGAAAGGAAAAAAAAGAGTAGCATTTCAGGACTTTGTAAGTTGGAAAGCTGACTGCTTTTGAAGTGCACATGCAAAGAAAGATATTTTTGAAAGCTTTGAATGGTGAAACCCCACTATAATGTCTCATCTGCGTACTATGACTTAGGACAAAAATAAAATGTGCTCTTTTTATCTATTTTTCCAGATTTCTTAAAATTAACTGGAATTTGGGGCCAACAGGTGATGTAGTGGTTATGATGTTGGACTCCCACATGGCTCACCACAGTTCGAGTTCCTGACTTAGTGGCTTAAAATCACACCAGACGTGTGTATGTGCATGCTCAAAATCCCAGGAGGAAAACAGAGGAGAAGGAATTGCATCTGGTCATCCTGCCTGGGGGGTGATTTCTTACTTTCCCTCTAACTGTATTTTTCTGTCCTTCTCTGACAAGCACATGTACCCAATGGCAAAAATCTTTTAAAAAATAGTTATAACTTAATAGAGAAACTATTAATAAATAGCACGTATGGTGAGAATGGGAGGGGGAAAAACAGAGTATATTTTACTATGCTTCAAAAGAATGCCAGCTATTTTACTGTCATATGGAAAAGACCATCCAACAGCAGAAATTCTAAAAGAATTGTACTTCCAAAGAAAATGTGTGAATCCAGAGCAAACTTTTTTTTTTTTACTATTAAAAGCATAAATACAGAAATAGAAATAAAGACATGCTAACTCCACATACTGGCAGGAGATAAGCTCCTAGAAGGGCAAACTACTCAGACTCGTCTATGTTTTACATGAGGCCAGGTAACTAATAGACAAGGATGCACCCCCCCTCCCACCCCCACACATGCCCCAGGTAGAATCAGAAGCCTTGGAAAACAGTGCTCGGGGAATTTTCTGCTTAGAACAGAATCTAGGAACTCTATGTGTCTACCCTTCTGCCAATGCCACACAATCTTGATTACGGCAACTATAGAGGTTCTTAAATCAGATAGACTATTCTTCAGAAATTTATTCTCTTTTTTCAAAAAAAAATGTTTCTGGGGACATGTGATGGTGTAGCAATAATGCAACTAGATTCACATGGAAAAGGTCCTGGGTTTGCATTTTGGGATCCCCGTGAGTGCATTGAGTGCAGTATGCATGTCTGCCCATGGTCTGGGACAGATCAGACTGGGGTAGATGATGGTGTGAAAACTCGTCTGCAGAACCTGTTTTTGCTTTCTCTTTCTGTTTTTCATGAAAGTAATAAATAAACTTAAAAATTTTTCCTTTGTTTTTCAATGTACTTTTAGAATAATCTCTATATTTTAAAAAAAATCTTGTTAAGATTTGATAAGAAGTGAGCTGTGGCAAGCCTGTATATAACTTCGAGAGACCTGACATCTTTACTCTCTTTAGTCTTTCTATTCATTAGCATAGTATGTTTCTGCATTTGTTAGATTAAAAACATATTTTATTAGCCTTGTTTGGTTTGTAGTGTATATCCTGTAAATGATTTAAGTATCAGATTTTTTAGCATATCCAGGATATTATTCTTAATTTTATGGGGAGAACGTTTAGTCTTTCATCATTTGCTGAACTCATTTATTAGCTCTAGGAATTTCTTTCTTTTTTTTTTTTTTTTGATTTTCTATAGAAACAATCATGTCATATGCAAACACAATGTTGTTTTATTTCTTCCTTTAAGATCTGTGTTCTTTTCCTGACTTTTCTTGCCTTATTGCAATGGACGGTGCCTCCAGCATTAGGTGAGAGCAAGCATCCTTGTATTAGTCCTAATCAAATGAGAAAAGCATTTAGTCATTCATCATTAAGAGTATATTAAGAGTAATGTTGACCCAACCTGGTGATGCAGTCAATAGCAAACTGAACTGTAGTGATGAAAGCCACGTGGCCAAACATAGGTTCCAATTTCCAGGTCAGCCTGAGACATACTGTATGTGTGTGTGCATGCCCAGTATCCTTAGGATACAGAGGACTGGAAGAGGAGATGTAGCAAGATGAGACCCTGTCAAGGGCACTTCTCTCTTCTCTATTGTATGCACATGTATGTGCTCTCTATCATGAATTAAACAAACTTTACAAAAATAGAAGATTAAATAAGAAAAAATATAATGTTAGGAGTAGATTTTTGTAGATGTGGCTTATCAAGTTGAGAAAATTACTCTTTATTTTTATTTTTCTAAGAGTTTTTTACATGAATGGGTGTTGATTTGTCAAATACTTTTTTCAGCATCATGTAATCATGTGATTTTCTTCTTCAGCTTGTTAATATGGTGAATTACATTGATTTTCACTACTGGATAAATTTTTTGTTCCTATTGATCATGTGGTATAATTCTTTTTTATTTGTTTTTGGAGAGGTTTTTTCTATAGGATGTGTGCGTTTGCCAGAAAGACAGAAAGAGACAGAAAGTGAGAAATCACCCTCCAGGGGGGATGGCCATGGCACAATCCCTTTGCCTCCATTCTCCTCTCGGGATCTTGGCACGCACGCACACGTGCTCGATGTGAGTTTAAGCCACTGGATCTGGGACTTGAACCATGGCTCACTATGTGGGAGTCCAGTGACATAGCCATTACACCAACTGCTGGTCCCACATGCTGTATAATTCTTTTTATATTGCTGAATTTTATTCAGTCATGTTTTGCTAAGGATTTTTGTATTTATTTTCATGATAGGTGTTAATATGCAGTCTTCTATCACTGTGCTGTCTTTTACTAACTTCATAAAATGAGTCGGGAAGTATCCCTACATTTTCTTTCCCTGAAAATGATTATATAGAATTTTTAAAAAATGATTTTTGCCATAAGGCACATGCACTTACTGTAGAGAGACAGAGAAACAGTGAGAGGGGAAGTGATAAATCACCTTCTGGGGAATGGTCATGCTACAATCCCTTCTCCTTCATTCTCTTCTTGAGATGTTGGGCACACACGCACACTTGCCTGGAGTGATTTTCCAAGTCACCAGATCTAGGATTGGAACTGCAATTGGCCATGTTGGAGTCCAGTGCCTTAGCCATTATGCTACATGCTGGCCCCAATTGGTGTTGAATTTTTTTTTTTT
>NW_006159610.1:4794916-4809211 GCF_000334495.1 Tupaia belangeri chinensis | reverse complement strand
AATAAATAAATAAATAAATAAATAAATAAATAAATAAATAAACTTTTCCAGTGAAATTTTGGCCTAAAGATTGGGGGAGGGAGGTGCTACTTTTAAATTATGAGTTAAATTTCCTTAATGGTTATAGAGCTATTCGAATTATTTCATATTGAATGATATGTAGTTATTGTGCTTTTTAAGGAGGTAATCTATTTAATCTGGGTTTTCAGTTTTATACATATACAGTTGTTTGTAGCAATTCCTAAATATTATTTGGCATATTTACAGAATTTTTTTTTTGAGACACTTTTGCTATAGGGTGTGTGTGCTCACCAGAAGGACAGAGACAGAGAGAAATCACCATCTCGGGGAGTGCCATGCTGCAATCCTTTGTTCTCCATTCTCCTCTTGGGATTTTGGGCACCCATCCAATGTGCCCAGCATGAAATTCAAGTTGCCATATCTGGGACTTGAACCACAGTCAATCATGTGGGAGTCTAGCAATGTAACCATTATACCATCTACTCCCTATTTGCAGAATTTATAGTGATATATCCTGCTTAATTCCTGAAATTTGTAATTTATATCATCTCTCTCTGATTTTCTTTGTTCATCTTTCTAAAACTTCCAATTGATGTTTTAAAAACAACCAGCTCTTTTTTTTCCTTGGTGTTCTCTGAGAAAAATTAATGTTCATTTTTAGGGATTTATTCTAAATTGTTAAGTTTTTCATGAAAACAAAAATAAGCTAACAGCTCAACAACAATCTGGAAACAACTCACACTTTTGTCAAGATTAGATGTGGTCCTTTGAAAAATATTCAATAACTTTCTATGTAAAGTGGAATCTATTGTTGTAATTTGTGTTTTTATTAACAATAAGAAAGTAAATTTTTGTATAGTTCATGGTCTTTAATTTATATTTTGTAAAGAGAGCATTTTGTTGAGAGACCAAGAAAGAGAGACAGGTACCTTGAACCGAGTCTCACTACACCACAATTCCTCCTGCTTTGAAGCCAGCCAGGATCTTGGGTGCACACACCTGGAATGCACGTCTTCCTAGGAGTCTGAACCCTGGTCTTTCGCATGGCTTTTAGCATTGCAGAGTGATGCCCTACTGACTGAACCACTGTGACCGGGTCTGTATTTCTATTTTTGAAGAGCCATCTTTTCATGACTTTTGCCAATTTTTTTTTTGCAAGTCTCATGTTTTTGTTATGATCTGAAGAAGCTATTTATATGTTGAGGCTATTAATATTTTTCTGCTTTATATACTGCAAACAGTTTCTAGCTTGACTTTGAGCTGTATTGAAGGGATTCTGTTACATAGATTTAAAAAAATAAAAAGAAAACATGTGAAAATCTTTTCCTTTATGATTTCTGCTTTGGATATCAAAGACTTAAGTTTCTAGGACATCTTTCTCAAATATAGGATATAAAAAAGGGGGAAGGTAATAATAGCCACTCAGTTCAAAAAGTGTTTTTTAATTGGCAGTGGCTGTAAAAACATTTATTTGGTGGGGGGTAGCAGTGAGGATTTATGGGACTCTTTTGAAATATTTAAAACTAGGTGTGGTGTGGTGGTTAAGGTGCTGGATCCCACATGGCCAAAATCCTGATAGTAGAATGGCGAAGAAGGGATTGGGGCTTGGCCATCCCCTTTTGGGGGGTGATTTCTCACTTTCCCTCTCTCTATCTCCTTTGGTCTCTTTCTCATGGCACACGTGCTCTATGGCAAAAATCTGTAAGAAAAAAAAAAAGACTACAGAAAAGGAATCTTAATTTTATTTTTGAGGTAAGTGGACATTATGATGTGTTTTTAAGCCTTTAATCTTTGAACTTTCTAACCAACTAGAATAACATTAAAACAAAATAAACCAAACACATTATTATTCTTGAATTAGAAAGGAACATGTTAAAATTCCCTTTTATTAATTTTTCTTTTTTTAGACAGAGCCTCACTATGTTGCTCAGGGTAGCCTCTTGCTCATGGTCCTCCTGCCTCAGCCTCTCTGAGTCACTGGAATTATAGGAGCATTCCAGTAATATTTAGATAACCAATAAATATTTTAGAATGATTTGAGTGATGGTTCATATTTCCTTTCATTTTATTCATTGTTATTGATTATTTATGTAGCGTTAATGTATTTTTTTATTTTCTGTTTGGGGAAAAAATATCAATCTTAGGTGATTTTAGATTATAATGGTGAGTAAATATTTCAAAATAGTCCTATAAATCCTCACTGTATTATTTTGTTTAAAACTTTCCTCTTTATGTATTTCCATAAACATTGTTCACAGAAACAGCAATGAAACAATGAATAATTTTATTTCCTTTAGATAATACATTTCTGGAACAAGCTGGAATGAATCGAAGCCTTCATGGTGAGTGAATAAATTTTAGACTTTTTATGGAAATCAGACAAAAGAAAGAACACTAACATCTTAACACTTCCTATTTCTTCTTTCTTTTCTTTATTTTTAGAGAGAAAGATTTTTGCTATAGGGCATGGACTCTTGCTGGAGATACAGAAAGAGAGAAAGTGAGAAATCATCCCCAAGGGGGAAGGCCATGACACAATCCCTTCTTCTCCATTCTCCTCTTGGGATTTTGGGCACACATGCATATGCACCTGGTGTGAGTTTTATGCTGCCAGGTCTGGGACTCAAGGCCCAGATGACCATGTGGGAGCCCAACAGTGTGACCATTATGCCATCTGCTGGTCCTTCATGTTAGTACATTCACTCGCCCATTTATTCCAGGCAGAAATCTTGACTAGTGTAATAATCCCTTCACTGACTGTTCTGTGTTCACCACTACCTTATTCTCAATACCTCTTCCAGAGTAGCATTTTCAAATTTCAGATCTAATCACTTCATTCCTCTTTAAAACCCGTTAACAACTTGAGATAAAGTTGAAAATCTTCAGGGGGCAAAAAAGTGGCACTGCAGTAAAACACAACGCTCTGTGAGGCTGACTCATTTCGGAAGATTCTGGATTTGCCTTCAGAGACCTTTGTGAGTACACCAGGCACACACTTGCCCGTGACATGGGTTTGGCTGAGATCAGGGCAATGAGTCCTTGTTGAGGGTACTGTCTCTTGCTAATGGAAAAAATTAATAAAATATTTAAACATGTGAAAGTGTTCAGTTTGGCCTTGATTATAGATCAACCCTTTTTATAGCCTATCTTTCAGACACTTATCCACTCACTCTGTTTCAGCCACTGCTTTGTCTCTACCTTGTGCCATACTGTATCTCAAGCACATAGCATAGAGTCAGGTGTATCACTTTTACTCAATAAGTACTTTCTGTAGAAAAAATTAAATTAACCAATGGACCATTAATAGTAGATGTCTGCTGTTTTGATTAGCCAATCCATCAAATTAGACCACAGCTCCAAAAAAACAGAGGATGACTAATTATTCATTGATTCCTTAGTTCTTGTCCTGATATTTTGCCTTTGGAACCCATCATTTAAGAAGGGAGACCTAGGGCCAGCAGGTGGCAAGGAGGTTAAAATGCTGAATCCTGGGACCAGCAGATGGTGTAATGGCTACATTGCTGGACTTACACATAGTCGATCATGGTTCAAGTCCCAAACCCAGTGGTTTAAAACTCAGGTCAGGTGCATGTGTGTGCATGCCCAAAATCCTGAAAGAAAAATGGAGGACAAGGGATTGCAGCATGGCCATTTGCTTTGGGGGGAAGGGTGATTTCTCACTTTCCATCTCTCTTGTCTCTCCAACAAGTGTATGCTGCCCATAGCAAAAAATTCTCTCTCTAAGAAAAAAAAAATTGCTGGATTCTACATAGCCTACTATGTGGTTGGAATCCAGGACCCTGCAGTTTGAAAATCATTTTGGGTATATGTACATGTGTGCCCAAAATCCTAAGAGGAGAGTGGAGGAGAATGGATTGTGGCATGACCATCCCCTTTTGGTAGTGATTTCTAACTTTCCATTTTCTCTCTCTGTCTCTTTCTGGCAAGCACACATGCATTATAGCAGAAACTAAAATCAATCAAACAAACAAACAAGAACAAAAAGCTGAAAGGAGTACTAAATTGCCTTTTCAGCATTTCATTGAAATTAGGGCCATATTCATGCTTTCTACTTTCATGAGAAATCCTTGTTTAGTACCTAGGTACATGTAGATGACAGTCCACTCAAATTAATTACATTAAGGATATATTAATAAAAGTACTATATACAAAGGTGAAGGTGGTGCTTAGGCCAAAAAAATAAAAAAATAAAAAATAAATAGTGCAAGATCCTGGAGCTAGTGGTATTGCAGATCCTTTTCCACTCTAAGTCTGAAGGGTCAATGGAGGGGAAATTGCTGAACCTGGAGAGGTCACCTATTTGGTACATGTGCAAGAGTCTTTGTAGAGACATTCAGTTATCCAGCCAAGTTTTGGAGGATCCAAAGAAAGGGAGTTCAATGGAATAAACATTCTGATCTTATTCTCCTCTTATATTCTGATGCTTTGTTAGGTCTCCTGGATGACCTCCAATAAAAAACTAGAGGGCAAAGGGACATGTCAATATAATACATTCAGGTCAGCTTCCCAGAATCCACAGATCAGGATGGGGATCGTAGTGGACTGCAAGGGGCCAAAGAAAGACACTCTTCTGCCCTGCTCCATGGTTTCATAGATTCAGGACCCTCTCTAATGACCACTGACAATGTCCTCTTTTCGTACTAGGCCAACCTCTTACTCAAGCAGATCTCCCTCTGTTACTCCCTTCTGCTGACTGTCCTAGCACCACCTCATCCATTAACGGGAACTCTCTAGACAACTTTCTGCAGTCCTTAGCTCTAATCTGTCTCTTCAATCTAAATTCTCCTTTCAGGTCTGATTTTCCTTTGAATTAAGAAATATTTCTGTCCTTTTACACAATTCATGATTAGAGCTCTTGGGAATGAATACGAAAAATTGAAGCTATTTTTCTATAGAAAATCTCACCTTTCATATTTAATAATTTGATTTTAAAATTTAAAGCAACTTCATCAGAATTTTTCCTAGAATATTTCTAAAGGTAACTGACTTATTCATTGCCCCCCCCTCTTTACAGATAGTAGAAGGAAATAATTTAATTTTAGCAAGTTGGATTCTATTAGGAAAGATATATAACAAATTGTGGTGATTTTTAATGTATTTTGGAGAGCAAATATACTAATTATTTGACTGAATGCCCTATTTTGGAGTGAATTATAAAATCAAGTAATTGGATCCTATGTCTTGTCCCAACTAGCACCATGGGGAAGACATAGACAACTGGAAAAATGCAGATGTGGTCTTTATAGTTAAAAAAGTTACAATCTATAGGCAGAACAACTTTTATTAAAATAATTATTTTATTTAACTTTACTTATTTATTTATTTGTTTGACCAGAAAGGGACAGAGTGAGTGAGGCAGGGGGCAGGGGGTAGTGAGAAAGCAAGTTGCCAGGTCTGGGATTTGAACTGCGGTCAGCCATATGGGAGTTTAGTGCCCTTAACCACCATGCCACCTGCCAGGCCCAAGGCAGAAATAACTTTTATTTGAATAATTCTGCACCTATAAATAAAATTGCAACTGTAAAAATTGCTATGGAGCTATAGTGTAGGGCTTGATTTAATTAGAAAGATCAGGAGATGTCCCAGTATTTGTCATCATTGACTCGACATGAAAAAAATGATTAGGAGTTATCCAAGCAATGAAGGGTGAGGAGAGCTCTCCAGTTAAAGCACTATAAAGTGCATGTGCCTGAGTCTTTTGGCAGAAGGAGCAGGTTGAGTATAAGTGTGATTTGTGGCAATGAAGCAAATGTGGTGAAATCAACTGATGGTGTATCAAAACACTATACCAAGAAGAGAGGGGCTTAGTCCATGAAGGGTCTATAGGTGAGATAAAGTGATCTATACTACGCAAAAGGAAACAATCACTGACCAGTTTTAATTAAGGAGTGCCATGTGAAGATTTGTCTGCTGAAAAGATCACTTTGGGGCTAGATGGTAGTGCAACAAAAGTGCAAATGAACCCACATTAGAGAGGACCTGGGTTCATGTCCAAGGACCTTCCTAAGCATACCAAATACATGTATGCATGCCCATGTAATGGGAGGGCTGAAACTTGCAGTGGGTAAGGGTGTTAGATCCTTGTTGGGGATGCCTATGTCTTTGTGTCTTTGTCTCTGTTGTAGAAGGAATAAATAAGTGAACTTGAAAGAAAAAGATTGCCTTGCCTGCAGTAGAAAAGACAGGAGGAATAGGGTCAGAGTTTGATGTGCTCAGATTAGTTTGGCTGCTTGTACTGTGTGATGGTATTAGTGGAAATGGGAGAAGTTGACAGATTTGACGGATTTGATGTTTATGAGATAAAATTAAAAACTTGAGAATGCTTAGGGGTGAAAGTCAAGGATGATGTCTTGGTTTCCATTTTGTGCAACCAAGAGGATGACTAGATTGGGAGCAGCAGAACTGAACTAATTTTATGAGTGACATAGGAATACAATTTTGGACATGGTGAATTTGTAGTACATGTGAGATACATAAGACAAATGCTGAGGTAGTCAGATAATAATAAGTACAGGTCTTATGTCTAGGAAAAGGCTCGGACTGAAATACTATTTAAAACTTAGCACATTTAAGATGTTAATAAATACTGAGGTAATAGGTGAGATTACATCAGGGAGAATAATGACATGAGAGGAAGCTGTGTAGAAAGTATCAAACACTTGTACAGCACATTGCTGGAGAGTCTGAGTTGAATTCTTTAAGACCATTGGGAGGACTATAGAGAATTTCAGGTCTTGGAGATGAGAATAGGTGGTAAATGAGATTTTGACCAAGTCCAAGACTCAAATAAATCTGTGTACTATAAATTTAAGCCCATGAATATGTGTGCATGAGTTCCTTCCTACGACTCAAGTTGGCAGTATCTCACTGACAGTAACACAATTAGCTCTAAGCCAAGTCACCAGGATCCTTCTTGGCTTATGTTGACTTGAGAACATTCAATGTTAGTTTATGTGTTTCAGCTTGCTTGTCTTCATTTGGAAAGTGGAAAGGAATTCCAGATCTATGTCCCCAATTCAATTATTTAGGAGAAAGCACATAAAAACAAAAAACCTTCCTTCCTCATCTAGCCTTCAGAGAAAATCTGAGCTCCCCCTATTCAACACCAGAAATGTTAGAGAAGTAGAGCAGAGGACAAGGAAAGAGTACTTTGGTATAGTCTTTATCTGGTAGATAAGAATGGTAAAACAAAAGTCTTCAAGGTAGAGCTAGTGCTCCCACTAATTTTGCATTGAAAATAATAATTTATAGAGTGAGAAACTTGCACCAGTTGGGAGTCTTAAAAAACATCCAGAGTACCCAAAGTCTGATTTTCAAGATGATCACAAATATGTTCTAAGTATGATGTCAGTTGGAAAAGAAAAAGCAAAATATATCATTGTTGCATTTTTCATATTTTCTGAATAGCATAATGTAATGCTTTATTATTTTCTTTTTTAGAGAGACATTTTTGCTATAAGGCCACATGTGTTTACCAGAGAGACAGAGACAGAGACAGAGAGATAGAAAGCGAGAAATCATCCCCAGGGGGGATGGCTATCTGCAATCCCTTCTCCTCTATTCTCTTCTTGGGATTTTGGGCATGCATGCACACGCATTTGGCATGAATTTTAAGCCACTGGGTTCAGGACTTGAACTGTGGTCGGCTATGTGGGAGTCCAGTGATATAACATTACACCATCTACTGGTCCTTGTAATGCTTTATTTAGTAGCATAGTTCAGCAGAAACACACCCAAGGACATAGCATATATTCGTTATTATCTAACTTTCTGAGACTCTCCTCAACACTGAATTTGGAAGTAGGAATATCTTTGTATACATGCATCATCAACACTGAAGCCAACACTCCTTTGGCATGTTGAATATTTTCCATTGGTACATTTCTCATTCCTTGTATTTGTGAATCATTTTCTGTTCAATGCTTAATATCACCTCTTTAAACAAGTCCTTTTCTTTTTATAAATAAAATGTAAAATGTGTATATAAGTATGACTTGTATAAATATATGTAATATATCACAGTATATATATATATACATATATATATGTATACACACACAAATACTTATATACATATCTCTAATCAAATTTATATATAAAATTGGTTTACCTTTAAAGGCTATCAAAATTACACTTACTCAACTTACAGAATATAAAATGTCTTCTTTAACAATATAATTTTTCTTTTTTTACTAGAGAGGTTTTTGCTATACGGCCTGTGTGCTTGCCAGAAAGACAGAGACAGAGAGACAGAAAGTGAGAAATCACCCCTTAGGCAGATGGCCACGCCGCAACCCCTTCTCCTCCATTCTTCTCTCCGGATCTTGGGCATGCATGCACACATGCCCAGTGTGAGTTTAAGCCATGGGTCCAGGACTCGAACTGTGGTTGACTACATGGGAGTCCAATGACATAGCCATTACACCAATTGCTGGTCCCAAGATTATGTATTTTTAACTACTCTAGTGTGTACATTTTCTTATTAAAAATCTCATCATGCTTTGGAATTCTGATACATTTAAATAACTATCTTTTATTACAGGATTTTAAAAGAGATTTATCTTCTTTACTATATGTGCATTTCTCTTCCATGAATATTATATTTCTTACTTTTAATAAAGCAAAGCATTGGAAATGAATAAGAAAGATACCAGGTTTCTTTTTCATGACAGGGTTTTAGAAATTATTATAGCTAATGGAACTTTATAATCCTACTTTGTCAGTTACATAAAATATTTAATCTGTATGGCCAAGGAATACTATCGCCTGTCAAAATTTTCTTCCTAATAAGTATGTGTATACCAAACATAAACTTTAGCTCCCTTTTTAAATTTTATCTGTAACTTCAATAACCTTATTTCACCCATTCTTCCAAACTTGGGAGGATATGGCATTTCTTACACACTCCGTGTTCAACTAAGGGCTTGGCAGGCCTTAACTTCTTGACTTAGGACAAATAATTAATCGTGACAAGATATTGGCTGAGGATTTAGCAAGCACATGTTTTTGTAGGACCAGGTTTAAACGATATGTTTAACTCTTTCACAGAGTGATCATGACCAGTGTTTAACCATTTTGAGCAGCTGCGTGAGAGCCCGGGAGACCACAGGAAACTGATGCTATGTTGTTTTAGACACCATGATACACACAGATTATATGTTTTTGGCCTGTGTCCATATTTTGGGTGTTGTTTTACTTTTAATATTTAAACATGTGTCATTATCAGTAGTTTTTATGTGTGTGTAGTTTGATTTTTCTATTAATGAATTTTAACTTTTTGGAATACCAATATTAACTATAATAAAAATTTAAAATAAATCTGAACAAAAAAATTAGTGTTTGTCTTTTAAAACATTTATAAAAATTACCTTTAAAAAATTAGTAAAACTTCAGCAAAAATTCAAATGATTTGGAAAAAAAGTCTCATTAAACCCTTATTATTATTCCTGAAAGAAAGTTTAGGGATATTTTTTTCTTTTCTTTCCAAGGCTTCTTATACTTATTATTACTATTATTCTTTTGAGAAGTTTTTGCTATAGGGTATGCGTGCTCGCCAGAAAGATAGAGAGAGACAGAGAGACAGAAAGCAAGAATCACCCCCTGAGGGGATGGCCACTCCCAAATCCCTTCTCCCCCCTCCTTGATGGCCATGCCACAATCCATTCTCCTCCATTCTCCTCTCAGGATCTTGGACACGCATGCACATGTGCCTGGTTTAAGAGTCTGGGACTCAAACCGCGGTTGACTACATGGGAGTCCAGTAGCCATTACCCCAACATAGCCATTACCCCAACTGCTGGTCCCTATTATTACTGTTTTATTTCCATATTTTTTTCCTTAAATATAAATTGTCCAGATTATATTTTTTATGTAGGTTAAGTTATCCAATAGGGTTAAACAATGGCTTTTATTTACGTGTTTAATACCTGGACTTAAAATGACCCACCTTACTTTTTTAATACTGCAAAGTAGTGGAACCAACAGTTGGCGTAATGGATATGTTGCTGAACTCCCACATATTTGACCACAGTTCGAGTCCCGGACCTGGTGGCTTAAACTCATGCCGGGTACGTGTACGTGTGTGCCCAAAATCCCAAGAGGAAAATGGAGGAGAAGGGATTGTGACATGGCCATCCCCCCAGGGGGTGATTTCTCGCTTTTTGTCTCTCTGTCTCTCTTTTTCTTTCTGGTGAGTGCATGTGCCCTATAGCAAAAACCTCTCCAAAAATAATAATAAAAATGCAAAGTAGTGAAATGCTAAGAAAAACAAAATACTCAGATTAATAATCTTACTTTGTCTGCAGGATGAAAGATGTATACCTGGCTTCCTTACTTATTAACTCAAGATACCAGAATTTGGCCAATTGTTATCTATTGCATATTAAAAGTAAATATCACTCCTAAATATCTTTGTGATTCAAGGATTCTTTACATAAATCTCAAAAGAATTTCTGAGCAGAATTTTGAAAGAAATGTGCTAAAAAAAAAATCACTCTTTTTCTCTCCTCAGCTTTGTATATATTTATGCTGATATTAAAAAACATCATATTCTTGGGAACCAGCAGTTAGCGTAATGGCTATGTCGCTGGACTCCCATGTAGTCGACCGCGGTTCGTGTCCCGGACCCGGTGGCTTAAAACTCACGCCGGGCGCGTGTGCGTGCGTGCCCAAGATCCCGAGAGGAGAATGGAGGAGAAGGGATTGCGGTGTGACCATCCCCCCTGGGGGGTGATTTCTCGCTTTCTGTCTCTATGTCTCTCTCTGTCTGTCTGGCGAGCGCACGCGCCCTACAGTGAAAATCTCTCCAAAAAAAAAAACAAAAAAACATCATATTCTATAGTGGTTTACTATTTAAGGGTCCCTGTTATGAAGATATGCTTTGATAGCTGTGGCTTTTATGTGTTATGATGTAGTCCTCTGATCTGGGTATATTTTCTCACTATGACGCTATGTATTCATTGCTATGAAAAGAGATGGCCTTTCAAAGCCTTGAACATTATGGAAGGCAGGCACTTGGTTAAAACTCATATGACCCTAACATTTGAGAAGATTCTATAGTGAACTGACCATTTTGCAGATAGGAGGGAGTAAACGTTTATCTTCAAAACTGCTTGAGTGAATCTGATTGCTTATTATCTTCTCTAACAAAGTTGCAAATGCTTTTGGAAGTAGCAGAAAGGTTGTGTGTTAGGCACTGTCAAGCCATGGTGGAGCAGGCAGTGGGGCACTACCATGATATACCAGAGCTATACAGGAGGCCCCTGGTTTGAGATCAGGGTCAACTTGAACACACTTCATGTGCTGCAAGCCAGTGATCTTGGATACATGGAGGACTAGAGAGAGTTCAAGACCTTGTCGAAGGTACTTGTCACTCTCTCTTGGTGTTTGTCTTTCACATTCTCTTGAAATAAAGAGAAAAAGAAAGGAAAAAAAGAGAAAGAGAAAAAAAAAGAAAGAAAGGAAGAAAAAGTAAAAGAAAGAAAGAAAAGAAACTTTATAAAACATAAAAAGATATATAAGGTGAGATGTGTGTATTTATATTCCTGTATATACATGTTTGTGTGTATGTTATGCACCCAGCATTTCAAGTCACTGGCTCCAGGACTTTAATCACAGTTGACCACGTGGGAGTTCAGTGGCCTTAACCATCACGCACTACACACACACACACACACACACACACACACCACACACATATATACATGTGCATACATATATAATATACATAATAAAGCTTTTGTAAATTAGCATCACATTTCATGTCTAAGCAAAACTTCCCTACCCTGTGGATTTTGGTAAATATTTTTTATTATCATTTTTATTTACGTATAAGCTATTATCAAAAAAACAAGGACAGGCTAGTTTCATGATACAACAGTAAATGCACGGCTCAAGAGAAGCTGGATTCCACATGGCAACTGTGGTTCCAGTTCCCAACCTGATTGGCCTGATATGCGCTGGGCCTGTGTGAGGGTTTAAGATCCATTAATTTGAAGGACAGGAATAAGGGGATCGCAGCATGACCAATTTCTCTGGTGAGTGCTCCTTTCTCTCTCTCTCTCATGTATGTACACATACACTGTATCATGAATAAAGTAAACACACACACACACACAGACAAGAATTATGAGTGCTGATGAGGCTGTGGAGAAGCAGAAACTCATGTTGGGATTAATACACAATTATTATAGAAAACAGGATGGGGCTTTTACAAAACACTAAAAATAGAATTATAATACTTTATGATCCACTAATCCCACTACTGGGTCTATGTCCCAAGGGTAAGAAAACAATATGTCAAAGCAATAATGTCTCAAAAGATTTTACATTGAGAGTAGTTGACCTGCCTTGAGAAAAAATCTTAATAGAATGTAGACGTCATTCTCAAAGTGTGGTCTGTATTAGGATCACACAGGAACTTGCTAGAAACACAAATTCTCAGACTTCACGTCAGACCTACTGGATCAGAAAGCATTGGAATAGGACTTGACAATCTGAATTTCAGTAAACCCTCCAGGTGATTCTACTGCAAGCTAACCTTGGAGAGACACCTACGTATGGTGTATTATAATATAGCTCTAGTAGAAATACTCACGCCAACCCAAATGTAAGCACCTGCTTTATGTACAAGGTCTGAAAAGAGGGCAGGACTTAGACTGTTGAAAATTGTTTTAAGAGCAAAATTCATTAGTTTTTAAAAAATATTCAAATAGTTAAAGCATTATCTAGATTTAAATTAGCCACTTCTGCAATCCATTTTTTATTTTCTTTTGTTTTTTGAGCATAAGCACACAGTTTGTTCACTAATGGCATATTTTGTTTTGTAATAACGTGGAAAGGATGCTTATCTATTAAAAATCTTTCAACACCACCTCGAAAGATATCCATGTTTGCATTAATGGCACTGTTTAAGGATTCAGGTAAGTTGTTGGGTATATGATGCAAATACAGATGATGGATGTCTTATTGTTTTGTCTTTGCATTTCTCATAAGTGATTATGTGAGTGTGTATTTAGGAAGTCAAAGGATAAATGTTTTAGAATGCAGTCTATTTAATAAATTGTGAGATTCTACAGTTTACCACATGCATTTCTTCTGCTTTTGATTGAAAAAGATTGATACATCTTATAAGATGAAAAATTCTTCCTTAATGATGGCCAAGTGTCTTTATTGTTTCAGTATTTGGAATCACCCAGGAACAGCATTTGACACTTCATCAATATAGAATTTAATTCAAATTCTCAAAAATAAAATGACATCTCACTGGAACAATATGAAACTCATGGAAACTGATAGAAAACTTAAATTTTTTTCTTTTTTCTACAAGTGACTTTAGTATAGATAAAGGACACCAACACAAAAGGCAAATTGTGTCATAATAGATGAAAATTTAAAAAGTGGATAGATGCTGAATTATGACATAAAATTTGAAGAAAAATTGAAATTATTTGAAAAATCTCTTTCCCATTGGGGATCAGCAGTTAGCATAATGGCTATGTTGCTGGACTCCCATGTAGTCGACTGTGGTTCACATCCTGGACCCGGTGGCTTAAATTCACACTGGGCACATGTGCGTGCATGCCTAAGATTCTGAGAGGAGAATGGAGGAGAAGGGATTGTGGTGTGGCCATACCCCCGAGGGTGATTTCTTGCTTTCTGTCTCTCTGTCTCTCTCTGTCTGTCTGGCGAGCGCATGCGCCCTATAGCAAAAACTTCTCAAAAAAAAAAAGAAAATCTCTTTCCCATTGCATGTCTTGGTATTTAGAGACTGTCCAAACATTCACTATTTATCCTTTTTGTATTAAAATTAAAGCATATTTTGAGACTTCATGCCTAATATCAAATAATAAACATAACTATAGTAGCTAACTAAAGACTCATGCTTTCAGACCAAATGTTCTGGGGAATGCGAGCAGTAGCATGAAAAACAGGGAGAGGAAGAGGATTGCAAAGGAAAAGATGTAAGGCACTCAGAAACAATCTATTTTGTAATTAAATGGGAAAACCTGAAATACTATATGAGGGATGTCAAAAAGTTTGTGAAAAATGGAATTAAAGGATAAGTTTATTTTGGTGCAAAAACTTTTTGAAATATATGCCTACTTTTTTCATAGCATATACTTTATATATACTTTTTGAAGACCCCCTGTACTACATTAAGGGGAAAAAAGAAAGAAGCAAAACAGTTAAGAAACAAAATGGAAAATTATTTGTTGAAGATAACATGTATGGTAATATCTTTGAGCCAATATA
>NW_006159610.1:4744722-4794766 GCF_000334495.1 Tupaia belangeri chinensis | reverse complement strand
GTGGCATGGTGGTTAAAGGCACTGGACTCCCACATGGTCGATAGTGGTTCAAGTCCCAGACCTGGCAGCTTGCTTTCTTGCTTTCCTTCTCTCTTTCTCACTCTGTCCCTCTCTGATCAAATTAAAATAAATAAACAAATACATAAAATTAAATAAAATAATTCTTCAAAAGAAAAGAAAAAAATTGTTTAGATCTCATGTATGGGATCCTGTATTGGACCCAAACTGAGAAGAGTAGTTTACAAGCATGCACAATTTTCACACTCTTTGTCAGAATGAAAAACATTCTGAAGGTCATTCTTTTCTCACAGTATGATTATTTTTTATTTCACTAAAATCAGTTAATTTGGAAGAGAGCAAAACTGGATGAGAATGGGTTGGTTGCAGCCTCATCAGCAATCAGACATGAGATCAACACAGCTGCTGGAACTGTACCCAGCTGTGAGGATTCTGCTCCTAGGCCTGTCAGGGGCACAGGAGATTAAAGCATTGTTGTCACATGGAGTAGTACCAGTAGAGATTTATTAATATTTTCCTCCAAGAGATACTTAAAATAAATGCCACGTTCTCTGAGATTATAAAACAGTTTAATATTAACACGGGTAAGATTTTTACTATTCTTAGATCTCTTTTTTTAAATGCAAATTCTACTTTCTTTGAAAACTGGACACACAAATCTAGTCTTGTTACTCTGAAGCAACATATACCATATTGCATATGAATATTTTTGTGTATAATATATTTATTTGCATACAGAAATATGTATTTCTATTGTACATTTTATTATTTTATTTATAGAATATATATATATTAAGCATACAGCATATTCCCAGAAGATACATTAAATATGCACACAGTTCATGCTACAGCGTGCACGCTTTTAAGAGAAGCATATTGAAGAGGCATGATATTGTATTTACATGCTGAAAATACACTTTGCACAATTTCATCCAGCTTTGAGTGTTTTCCTAATCTATTTGCAACAGTGGTGCTATGGTTGTTGAAAGGGATATTATCAAACTAGGGAAGAGAGGAGGAAACTATCAATAAACTAAATAGGAAAAAATAAAAATAAGCTGCATTGCTAAGTCACAGTTGCCATTGTTTTGAACTCCCATTGCCCCCGGTGTCAGTTCTTTGGGATCAAAAAAACAAAGCAAAACAAAAAAACAATGTATGGACAAAGAGCAGAAATATGTGAGATCTCCAGCTTCCAGTTCCATGTAAAAAAAAAGTTGTCTCTTGTAACTTATTAACTTGGTTACTTTGTCCTAATACTTAGGAGCTAGCACTAAATATGTATCATGAAATTAATGATGAACTGTTAAGAAACACTTTTTTAAAAAGACACATTTTTTTTTTCATATTTTTAATCTCCTCTTCTTATAAGACCACTCTGGAATATTTACATTATTGCTATGAGGAGGGAAGAAATAAAAATGGACAAATATTCAACTTTCTAGTGAAAGCAAAGGGGGTAAAACTCACCCTTTCAGAAAAGGGCCCTTAATGTGTTAGAAAGGAAAAATGGCAGAAACTGACCACATCAGATGCACCCATTTGGATGGGTAGCTACCGCAACTTCAGTAGTTTGGACTTGTGGGTCTAGTCATAGTTGTACTTTAAGATACTGGAAATAATGTGCCATGTGTATTATCTGTTGAATCTGGTACGTGGTTATGTGCTGCAGAATGACATTTTGACTAATGATGAGCTCAATATACAACGGTGGTCCTGTAGGATTGAAATAGGCCATACCCATTAGCTTAAGTGATGGTAGACTATACCATCTTGGTTTATTTATGGATCTTGTATGGTGATCACAAAATGACCTAATTACCTAAAGATCATTTCTCAGAATAAATCCTTATATATAAATGTGGCCTGTTTTCCCAATTTATAAACTACAAATCCAACAGGCTTAGTGGGTGAGTGTTTTGGATACATGATTGGTGAGCCTTACCTTTTTGAATAGGTGAACGATTTGTTTCAATTTTCTAAAAATGAAGCAGAATTATTTCTCCCTTTATAGGAAGTGAGTTTTAGAAATCCCTTAAGACAGACATAAGTTTTTCAGGGGTGGCAATTTTGACATTTTGAGCTAGTTTCTGCTGGAAGGAGATTGGGGGACTGTCCTGTGCATTCCAGGCTATTTTGCAGCATCCATGGCCTCTACTCAGAGCCTTTCTCTCAGTTGTGACAATCAACAAAATTTTTCTATACATTATGAAATATCCCCTGGAAGGGAAATTCAAAGCTGCTGAAATAGGTAAAGCCGACAATAGTTAATACTGATCTTTGAGGTCTCCATATTTCTCCACTCATCTACTGTTTTCAGAATTGCTTCCATTTTTGTAATTCCGGCTGACGGTTTCCATGATAGATCTTTGAGGTCTCCATATTTCTCCACTTATCTACTGTTTTCAGGATTGCTTCCGTTTTTGTAATTCCGGCTGACGGTTTCCATGATGTGTCAGTCTATCTTCAAATCCTTTCTTTAACTTGACAGTGTCTCTTTCAGAGAGGTTGTGGTGACTGTAGCAAGGGTCAACAGTAGCAGGGAAAAAAGGCAGGGATACAGTGACAGTGAAGAGTAAGAGAGTTTTGATTCATGGTTAGTTGGATTACTAAAGAAAGCAACAAAAAAGACCTTAGATCCTGAACACTTGACTCCAAATTGTTCCTCTAACTGAAACCAAATCTACATCATAGTAACAACAACCAATGAAATGTGAAATATTCAGCCAGTTGATTGGTTCATTTACAGGAAACCAAGGAGTCCGTTGATTTGGTATTCTTTTAACTCAGTTCGCTAGTTGATTTGAAGAAATGGCATAAAAATAAATTTATAATAAATTTTAAGTGTAAAATTTATCTTGAAGTAATCATTAAGTAAGGGAATTCATATGAACTAATGCTATAAATTTATTTAGAAGATTTAGGGGAAAATAAGTGAAGTTATTAAAATTATTTTCATAAAGAATAATTTCAGTACCGTGTTGACAAGTTGCCTCTTACAAACTCACTACTTTTTCACCATGGGTTCCCTTGTGCTTTTTTTTTAATACTCCAAATTGTTGAGATGCTTTGAATGAGATAATTCATACAAAAATAACTGTAATAAGTACTAGGGTTTAATGCTGCTGAATTCATCATGTAACTGACATTGACATTACTAGATGAGATATCATAAAGTTCATAATCTGAAATGCGGTATGTAATTTGAAGAGGTATTTATGAATTTGATTTCTGTTGATTGATTCATTTTTAGAAAATCTGGAAGACTATTGCAAATAGTGTAAGAAAAAAGTAGGAGGGATAAACATAACTAGTTAAATGTAAAGTGATATAATTCTGTATTTATTTGGGCTACCAAGTAAAGAGCCCCTTCATAGACAAAATTCTTTATAATGCTTCAATTTAGATCATTGTTCTTGACATGACTTTTGATAGTTCAGAATTAGTTGGTGAGAAGTAACCTGAGAACAGGTACTTGGCATTCTTTCATCATATTCTGTGAATTTGTTTGGCCCCTAGTTCTCCACTCTGTTTCTGTCACAAAGATTACTACGATTCTACTAAGAGGAGAATTCTGAGGTCCAATAATCTTAGGGAAAATTGATAATTTGAGGAAAACATGTGGTGGTTTTCAATTGCCTTTTTTTTTTTTCCTCCACCGAATCATAGGATGGTTATAAACAACCTCACTTGACAGTCATTTGGAAATCATTCTGTAGCAAATTTCGATGAGGAGGTCTTATTCTTTGGAACTGAACTACTAGGAATCGGTGCCACTTGAGTACGGGTTTTCCTGTGTAAGACTCCAAATGAATAAAGAAGCCTTCTCTTGCTGGCAAAGTCAGGAGTTCATGATTTATAAGTTAACATTTCATATTTGGGTCAGGCATATTCAGGTTGAAACAGAATGCCCTTCTGACCTTGTTTCTCATGTCAAAATTCATGTGGCCTCAGTAAGCTTTCTCCAACTAGATTGACCACTATTTCATTTGAATGAAACCTCAACTTGACAATGATTTTGGTTTCTCAAGCAAGTTCATGTTTTAAGTAGACTATCTTGTTAAAATAAAAGGTTAACTTAAGAGAAAACCAGGTAAGTTAAAATTATTACATTATCGATCACTTGTAAACTAAATCCTTAGAAGCTTTTATGCCACCAAAGAATGGAAAGGACACAGTCATGAGGACTGTAATGCCTATTTCATTGCTGTCTCTGGATGGACTTAGGGGACATCCTATGGGTATTGCCCATACACAATGTAGGCGAGGAACATACAGAAACAATGTCATAACATGGAAAAAAAAAAAAAAGGAGAGACCTAATTGAGGTGGTTGTTTGCTTTCTTTGTACGGTGGAAAAAAGGGAAAGATAGAAAAAATAAACATTTATTACATTGCAATCCTCCAAATAACCATAACAAAAGGAATACGTGGAACTCTCTGGAGATCATGCCTACATCCTTTTTAATGTTCCTTCTTCACTTCTACACTGTTGGGTACCTACTTCTTTATATTTACATCTCTGTGTCAGCATGTAACTGTGGGATTTCATCCTCTATGGACGCATGAGAACAACAACAACAAGAAATGAAAGAGGGATGAGGTTATTCTTCTTGTGCAGAGACTGATAAAATTGTAGATTCAGAAGCCCTTCTTCAAGAGAGTATGAGAAAACATAAATCACCCCTTAAATCCACAATTCCAACACGTCTCTTTCAATGACACATTGCTCTTAAACTGACAGAGTTTGTAAGGTGCAAGTTTCAGAAACTGGAGTGTCAGCATGGTAAGAGTGTCCCTGCTGGGCTCCTTAATTGCACGTTCCATAATAAGACTGTAAAGTGCAATGGCAGAGGTTTTTAAAGTAGGAGCTTTTCTATCCCTCTTATTCTTCCCAAGCTCCCATTGGCCACCTTCCTTCTTTTCAGGGGTGGTTTACCTGGTGGCGCCTATGTTCTTGTAGTGACACATGAGAAGGTGTTTAAAGGTCTTCTTGAAGGTGGCATTACAAAGTGCATAGCAGGCAGGGTTGATAGTGCTGTTGATGTAACAGAGCCAATAACCAATTGTCCACACTGTGTTGGGGATGCAGGGTGCACAGAAGGTATTAATGAGCACCATGACATTGTACGGGGCCCAAGTGATGATGAAAGCCAACAGAATAGCCAAGATTGTCCTGGTGACTTTTTTTTCCCTGGAAGGAGGAGGCTTCTTTTTTGCAGGTTGCTTAGTCATCTTCACAATCTTGCGGGCTACAATGTTCTGTTTTTCATCTCCATTCTGACCTGAAGACCCAACCAGCTCCACAGTGGTATTAGATGGGGTACATGAGTCACCTTTCTGGGTCTTGGTGACAATTTTGATGCATGTTTGCTTAGAGTTCTCATCTTTGGAATGGCCTAAGGAAGTGGAAACTGTGTTTTCATCCTGGGTTATTTCATCCTCTCTCATATTAGAGGCGACAGCACTGACTGAGGTGGAGTCATTAGAGCTCTCTTTCTCCTCCCCCTGGACACAGTTTTCAGTCACAGCATCTCTGGGGGCTTTTCCATTCTGGATTTTGTTGTGCTCAAGGCCATCATCATTGCTGGGCATGTTGTTGTTGTTTGGCTTTACTATCCTTCCTTGTATCAAACTTGGGGAAACAGGGTCTTGATTGGTCACAGGCTCCTTCTTTTCTTTCTTGATCCTGCTCTTGCTGGCTCGGGATATGTGCCAATAGAGCACAGTCATGATAATCACTGGCAGGTAGAAGGCTGCGATGGCAGTACCAAAGGTGACAGCAGCATTGGAAAAAAACTGAATGTAGCATTCACCATCCTCCACAGTTCTCACCCCGACAATGAACTGCCAGAAGAGAATGGCTGGAGCCCAGAGAATGAAGGAGAGGACCCAGGCAGCTGCGATCATCATCCCTGCCATTTTTGTGGTTCGCTTGACTGGGTAGGTCAGAGGTTTTGTGACACAGAAGTACCTGTCAAAGCTGATGATGAGCAGATTCATAACTGAAGCATTGCTCACCACATAGTCCAGGGCTAGCCAAAGGTCACACACCACAGGTCCCAAAGGCCAGTAGCCAATCACAGTGTAGAGGGTGTACAAATTCATGGAGAAAACACCTATGATGAGGTCAGCACAGGCTAGGCTGAACAAAAAGTAATTATTGACGGTCTGGAGGTGGCGGTTGACTTTAATGGAAACCATGACAAGGATGTTCCCAATAATGGTCACCAAACTGAGGGATCCAGCCACAAGGACGATAAACACCACTTCAAATGTCTTATAAGGACTAGTAAGAGCCAGGCCATTATTAGAGGAGTTTGTTGAGTTATTCATTTTGTTCTCTAATCAGTTGTCAAGTAGCCAAGTGAACATTTACACCTGCAAGTAGATAGAATAAAGTTAACAAATATAATTTAAACATTGCTTTAAAATACATCAGATTTCTTTCTTTTTAACCACATTTCTCCCTTAAATCCTCTTTCCCCTGCAGGTTCATTGTGTCTTCGTGCCCCAATATCTTGCATAAAAGGCAAAGACTTGAAATGGAAGATTCAAAAGGTCTTTTCAGGTTAGTAATGTATTTGGATACCAATAACATTTTGAATGTGTCCATTCCTAGATATGAATATCTATCTAAATCTGTCTATCTAGATCTATCTATCTATCTATCTATCTATCCAAACATCTATCACCTGCTTGCTTTCTATCTCATCAGCCAATTAAACTAAGCATAATATTGATCAATTGGACTAACTAAACTGAAATTATATATAAAACCTCCATAGCATTAGGAGATTTCTGGAATAGACATAAAAATTAATAAACCAACGAGAAGACATTATTAAGGGAGAAAGCATGAAACTTACAAAATGATTTTTATAGTCAACAGTCCCTTTTCTCTTAGTAGCCCTAAGCTTCTTTCACAATATCGGTGATGGAGATAATAAAGATACTATAATAATGTTTTATTAGTCAATACACTTCTCCCATGAAAATTGCTTTTCTCTGACCTCCATGTTTACACTTGCATTCAGTATCACATAGTTAGCTGTTCCGGTAGTCTATATCTTGCAGAAAAATAGTTTCTTATTAAATGCATATTAATAGGATTAGAATAATTTTCTTAATGTTTTATTTTTCAAAACCCTAGTAAATCTATTTTCTTACTGTTCTTCCTGCCAACCTTTTGTTTTGCAGAAGAGGACATTGAGGTCCAGAAAGATGAAGCAATTTGTTCAAGACCATATAGTCAGTCAGTCATAGGGAAAAACCTGTGGACATGCATTTGTTCTTTCTTTCTCTTTGTCCTCACATACCATTAAGCAGCTTCCCTTAATTAAGAATTATGATATATTCTGAGCATTCAGTGATAATTAGGACAAGGTCCCTGCCTGTGAGAGGCATATGAGCTGGCAGCAGAGATGAACTGATAAAGAAGCAATTACTAAACTCAAGTGCACTTTCTGCTGCCCAACCCTGTTGTGTGGAAGTAAACACATAATCATAATTTTTTTCAGATAATATCATCATAGTCTCATGACAGTTGAGCAATTTTTCATTAGAGAAAAAGTGGGTGTGGGATTTGGGAATGAAAGTTGAGTTTACTGAAAGAATTATGACATATTTCTGGACAAATGGCATCTGAAAAAGAAACTAGCCCAAATTCCATCTCCTCTTGACAAAATTGCTGTGAGCTGTGTATTGGAAAATTAAAAAAAAAATTGTTGAAAGTTTATTTCTTGGTGTTGCAAAATTCTGAAATCTCCATTAATTCAGATATCATAAATTTTAAAGTAATATTATGAGATAGGTGAGGCAGTGATGTCCCTTTGAAATCTGCGTAGAAAATGATTTGGTAAACACCTTCATAGCACAAATAATATTTAAAGAAATGGTTTATTTTGCTCCAGAAAGCAAATGATCTTCAAGAATTTTATTAAAAAAATACTCAAGCTCCTAATAATAGAGCAAACATTTGGCCTTAATAAACAAGACCCAAAATTCAGAAGAAATAAAGAAAAGTATATGCAAGTAATATCTAAACATTTAAACAATTTTTGAGAGACTTTTTGTTTGTTTTTTAGCTATAGGGGACATACATTCACCAGAGTGACAGAGACCGAGACAGAAAGTGAAAAATCACCACCACCATCACCCCTCCCAGAGAGAATGGCTTCACCACAATCCCTTTTCCTCCATTCTCCTCTCGGGATTTTGGGCATGCACACACATGCTCCTGGTGTGAGTTTCAAGCTGATGGGTCCAGGACTGAAACCATGGTTGGCCACATGGGAGTCCAGAGCCTTAACCACACTACACAATCTGCTGGCCCCAACATTTAAAATTTTTAGAGAAAAAAACATGTCAAAGCAAAAATGGGAAAATATTTTAGGTAAAGTATGTGATAGAAAATTACTGAATTTAGGACCAGCGGATTGTGTGGTGGTTAAGGAGGCTGGATCTCATATGGCCAATTGTGCAGTTCAAATCGCAGATCTGGAGACTTAAAAAATACCCTGAGAGAGGGACTAACAGAGAGCATGATGCCTATGTTGCTGGACTCCCATGTGCGGAGAGGGACTAACAGAGAGCATAATGCTTACGTTGCTGGACTCCCATGTGACTGACCACCGTTAGAATCCTGGACCCAGCGGCTTAAATTTTAGGCAGGCTCTGTGTGTGCATGCCCAAAATTCCAAGAAAAGAATGGAAAAGAAGGGATTGCTGCATGGCCATCACCTCCTGGAGGGTGATTTTTCACTTTCTGTCTCTCTGTCTGGTGAGTGCACATGCCCTATAGTAAAAATCTATTAAGAACAAAAGTAAAGCAAAATAAAAAATCCCTGAGAGTATGAGTGTGCAGGCCCAAAATCCTGAGAAGAGAATGGAAGAAAAGGGATTGTGGCATGGTCATTCCCCTGGTGCCTTTTCACTTTCCCTATCACTCTCTCTCTCCAGTGAGGATACCTGCCCTATAACAAATAAAATAAATAAATAAAATAGCAAATTACATAAATATAAAAGAATTTGGAGGAAAAAAGAAAAGGCAAAAGACTGACAATTCAAAACACTGATACAGCAATTAGATAAATAACTTTTAAACATAGAAAAAGATATCAAATCTCATCATTTAAAAAGGCAAACCCGAACAACAAGAATCATTCTTCTATGCATAGTTCTAAGGGTACTGTTATTGAAACTTCTGCAGAGGACAATTTTTCTATATCTATAAAATTTTTAAATATAATTTTAAATGTATACTTATATACATTTAAAATTTATTAAGAAACACATCTTAGGAGTGCTACATCCAGGAATTTGTCTTTCAGGTATGGTCACAAAAATGTAGAACTGCGTCTACTTTAGGATATTTATTCTGATGTTGTTATAGCAGGAATAAACTCAGATAAAAATATTAAAACTATTTATTGGTACTAGCAGATGGCACAATGGTTGCATCACTGGACTCCACATAGTTGACTATGGTCAAGTCCCAGAACTGGCAGCTTAAAACTCATGCCAGGTACCTGTGCATGTGTGCCCAAAATCCTGAGAGAAGAATGGAGGAGAAGGGATTGTGGTGTGGCCATAGCGCCTGGGAGGTGACTTCTCACTTTCTGTCTCTCTGGCAAGCATATGCACCCTATAGCAAAAATCTCTCTGTCAAAAAAATAATTCTATTTATTGACATAAGATTGATTAAATAGCTTATGGAATACTCCTACACTGAATTATTATGCAATGCTTAAAAGGATATATATGTAAATATATAGTACAAATAATATTTAAACAAATTGTTTATTTTGCTCCAGAAAGCAAATGATCTTCAAGCATTTTATAAAAACAAACAAAAAAAAATGAAAAACTTTAATAATAGAGTAAGGGCTTGGTCTTAATAAATAAGGCCCCAAAATTAAAATTCATAAAGAAAAATAATACAAGTAATACATATATAAGCAAATGTATGTAAGTAATATATGGTAAATACACAGACACATATACATCTCTCCATATATATGTATCTATACATATATGTACAGATATCTCCTGACATTCCTATGAAAAGGTATGTAGTTAGAAGATGATATTAGCACAGCTAGTCATAGATTATTATAGAATTTAATTATTTGTCATTTGGGAAATATTAAAGAGTTTAATCAGAAGAATGTAATTAAAGAATTCAATGGAATATAACATTTATGCTAAAATATACACATTTGAAATCAACTACCATAGCTTGATCTTTTATGTGATTTTTTCAGTCATCTGGTTCTTGTCATAATTGGTGCTAATAGTAGTAGTATTATTATTGAACTTGCCACTGACAGAGCTATGATTCCTACTTTGTCCTTGCATGTGTTAAAGAAATTTACTTGTTTTTTTTTTTTTTTTTTTTGCTCCCTTTTCTTCTTTCTTCCTATTTTGCCATGGTCATGCATTACTTTTCTTTCTTTTTTTTGGAGAGATTTTTGCTATAGGATGCGTACACTCACCAGAGAGATAGGGAGGCAGAAAGTGAGAAATCAGTCCCCAGGGGAGATAGCCAACTAGCATTCCATTCCACTCCATTTTCCTCTTGAGATTCTGGGCACACACACAAATGTGCCTGGTGTGTTTTAAGTTGCCAGGTCTGGGACTCAGACAGCAGTCAACTACGTGGGAGTCCAGTGACATAACCACTACACCATCTGCCAGTCCCTCATGCATTACTTTTTCAATACAAAGAAATAGTTCAGAGATATTGCAATTTTACATTTGTCAATCTATATTATCTCACTTAATATTAACAACTATATTAAATATTTGGGGGCAGGTTCATCCCCTTCACATAACAAAGAAAACTGAGGTTATAGAAGCAGGTAAACAACCCATCCTTGATCACAAGGTTCATGAACGAAGAATCTACAACTAAAACCAACATGTTTCTTTTGGTTAGATACCTTTCTCTGTTTTCCTTTCCCTTTAGAGGACTATACTTTATGCAGTAACATGTGAGTTGGTGGGCAGTGGCATGAGATGGCTGCCCCAACGTTTGCCAGTTAAGACAGATTCTGTTTTGGGGCACCTGGGATGTTCTCTCAGATAATCGAACACAGTGAATGTAAGTTAGCATCCCTGGTTGCTCTTGTAGTCCCTAAGCTTTAGAGTTATACTACTTGCTTGGTTATACTAACTTTGGATGTAAGAATGGAATACGTTCCCCTTAGAAGCACTTCTTTTTAGGCCAGCATTCTTTTCAGCTAATGTGATGCAAAGACGATGTAGGTCCTTCATCTTACATTGAAGAAAGCAGCTCCTGCCCTCACTCTCTTGCCTCTTCTACTCTGTAAACCTCTGTAGAAATTCTTGTCTGGTATGGCACCACAGACTTTTATTAAAGCAATAATGGCTACATCAATGATGAAATAACATAATCACTACAGACTAAACAATGACGATGGCTTTCAAAGCACTTAACATCTTAATATGGCAAGCGTACATTAATAATCCCTTTGGTATTTACAGTTTGGTTTATGACTAAGTCCTAGGAGTACAGTGGAAACTGATGAAAAGAAAATTGTTCTACTCTTAGTTTTTTCACTACTGGAGTACTTACACATAGCAGGGAGGAAAGTACCGTGGTTTAATTTTCTCTTTGCAAAGTTGTGGGTGCTAATCTCTGTGCTTAATTATTAGCTGTGTGACTCTGAGCATGTCATTTAAACTCCATGAACCTTAATTTTCTTTTCTCAAACAGGAATAATAATAATCCTTTTTTCTCTCATAGTTATGGTAATGATCAAAGTGAGATGATGTCAGAACCATGATCTATAAATGTTTAACACTAAACAAATGCTTTTAACATTCAAATTTGTCAAATGTGTATAAATTACCATTTCTTAATAGTTAACAGGAAGTTTTGTGTGTGTGTGTGTCTGAACCATTTTAGAATGGGAAGGTGTTGGATGTAATAGTGGAGATAATACTAAATTATCATTATCACAATATTAAATTATCAATCACAAACTATTGATAAAACCTTGATAATAATTAACATATTTGAACATAATTACTCTTCAAAGAAACCTCTGAAGTAATTAGCATTTTAATTATATACCTTTAGTTTTAAAATGTGTTTCTTTTATTCATGATGATGATAATGTGTGTGTGTGTGTGTGTGTGTGTGTGTGTGTGTAACAGTGAGAGAGAGAGAGGAGCCTCCTCCATAGGATTAAGTTGCACCATAGCTCCCTTCCTCCAGTCTTCCAGACCCTTGGATACTGTACATGGCGTGTGTGCCCAGCATATGTCAGGCTGCCTAGTTCTGGGATTTGAACTGGAGTCACCATGTGGGATCTGTCCTCCTTTGAACACTTTATAACTGTGCCATGGAATTGGCCCTATACATATTCTATAAATGTTGAACTAAAGATCAGAGAATTAAGTCACCTGAGATTTGAATCCAGGGAACCCAACTCAATGCTGATACAAACATCTATATTTTTTTTTGGAGAGATTTTTGTTATAGGGTGCATGCACTTGCCAGACAGACAGAGACAGAAAGACAGAAAGTGAGAAATCACCCCCCAGGGGGGATAGCCACACCGCAATCCCTTCTCCTCCATTCTCCTCTCGGGATCTTGGGCACACGTGCACACACTCCTGCCATAAATTTTAAGCCACCAGGTCTGGGACGTGAACCACGGTCGACTACATGGAAGTCTAGCGACATAGCCATTACGTTAACTGCTGGTCCTCAAACATCTATTTTTTTGAGGAATTGTCTCTCATAGCTGCCACTCCCACCCACAATTTTCTCCCCTGACCTGTGATGACTAAGCCCAGTACCTTGACATTAACTTGGGCTTTTGACTTAGAAAACAGAGTGAAGGTTATTGTGCTCAGGCTAATATTGCTTTGGGAAAAATAAGATATGCTGCGAGTCTGATATGGAACAAGTAAATGAGTGTTGCACATAAAAACGTGTAACACTAAAGAATTAAAACATTTTCCTAGAAGCAGTCACCATATGAATGTCACACTGTGTGGGTTGATTAACTGCTTATTAGGGGAGTATTCACATCAATGACACAGAAGTTCTAAATATCGGCAATAACTGTTTTTTTTTTCATTTATAGAGATAGCCTGAATAACATTATTTTTCAAAAAATCAATTCTGATATATATTTACATACAATAATAAAATTAAAGAAAAAAACATACAAATGAAATTTTCTTTACATTTTTCCCAAGTCAGAAAGGAAAACTGATGTGTGATGAGCACCTTTATAGGTGCATTTATAATATATAAGCTAATAAAGAATTTGTTGATATATCTGAGTAACGTACATGTTGGAATTTTTGTATATCTTTTCATTTAATTCTCACAAGAACTCTGAAAAAATATGATCATATTATCTTAGGCAGTAGGTGGCATGGTGATTAGGACACTGGACTCCTACATGGCTAATTATGGTTTGAGTCCAGGACCTGGCAGCTTGAAATTCATGCCAGGTATGTATGTGTGCATGCCTAAAGTCCCAGGAGGAGAATGGAGGAGAAGGAATTACAGTGTGGTCATGTTCCCAGCGGATGAATGGAACAAGTAAATGAGTGTTGCACATAAAAACGTGTAACACTAAAGAATTAAAACATTTTCCTAGAAGCAGTCACCATATGAATGTCACACTGTGTGGGTTGATTAACTGCTTATTAGGGGAGTATTCACATCAATGACACAGAAGTTCTAAATATCGGCAATAACTGTTTTTTTTTTCATTTATAGAGATAGCCTGAATTAACATTATTTTTCAAAAAATCAATTCTGATATATATTTACATACAATAATAAAATTAAAGAAAAAAACATACAAATGAAATTTTCTTTACATTTTTCCCAAGTCAGAAAGGAAAACTGATGTGTGATGAGCACCTTTATAGGTGCATTTATAATATATAAGCTAATAAAGAATTTGTTGATATATCTGAGTAACGTACATGTTGGAATTTTTGTATATCTTTTCATTTAATTCTCACAAGAACTCTGAAAAAATATGATCATATTATCTTAGGCAGTAGGTGGCATGGTGATTAGGACACTGGACTCCTACATGGCTAATTATGGTTTGAGTCCAGGACCTGGCAGCTTGAAATTCATGCCAGGTATGTATGTGTGCATGCCTAAAGTCCCAGGAGGAGAATGGAGGAGAAGGGATTACAGTGTGGTCATGTTCCCAGCGGCTGATTTCTCTGCCCTTTCACTGTCTCTCTCTCTCTCTCTGGCAAGCACACACATCCTATGGCAAAATAAACCTTAAAAAAACTTATCTTTTCAGTTTTACAAATGACTGTGATCAGAGAGCCAACAAGCTCTAGGGCCATAATTCAAATTCATTGCCATGTGACTTCTGGGATGACATTATTTCCTTTGTGTCCCACAAAACCTGACCCACTGAAAAAAATTTCTAGAAAATTGAGACAGAAAAAAATGAATGTGTGATTGGCAACAACTAGAATCCAGAGAGAAGATATGTAATTGTATAATAAAATTTCAGAATAAAAAGGAAGTTTGGAAATCAAGAAGAAGATATAAGAATTTGAATCTATAATTGTTTGTAGGTCTTTAATTTTGGTTTTAAAAATGTAAACTGAATATAATATTTCTTAGAGATTGCTGATTGCTGCTGTTGAATACATTATTCAAAATGGTAGGGTGTTCCGGGTGTTCTTTGACTGGTTTTCTCAGCTATCTAGAGCTAAAAAGCAGCATGTTCACTGAGCAAACACCAGTGATGAAATCATCAGCCTCTCTAGTGTGGTCTGAAATTCCTGTAACTGATGGGTTAGTAATAAAAAGAACCATTCACCTTTAATTTTTATATACAAGTTCTAGAGACCATTGTATGTCCTAAGATAACGAAAAGTTTGCACTACAATATTTTGTTTAGACATAGCTTTTACAAGAAAACATTATTCTAGGAAAACATTACACATGTAAGAATGGTACAATATGGCAATACAGGGAAATATCAAAGTATTATTCGAAGTAAAACTTCACCACTGAGGAATTAGCAGATTATGGTGCTGGGGACTTAATGTGTTATCTCTTCCCTCTCTTGTGTTAATCTTATTCTGTGTTATCATCGACTAGGAAGAAAAAAAATATTTGTTTTTAATTTATATAACACATTTTCAAATAAATATATTGTATGGTGATCTGATGAATGACATTCTAATTGTAATTGTTCTTCCTGACATGGGAGTGATGGTCACTAAGGAATATCCTATTTTAGATCTTTTAAACATTAACTAAAGTTAAATCCACTAATTTGTAAATAGCATTGATACAGGTATTAAATAGGCTTTGAGACTGTTATCAATAATCGGTTACTCCCAAGTCACTCCGATAGTACTACAATTAAACACTGTGCATATGGGGCAGGATCCCACGTGGCTGACTGTGGTTTGAATTCTCACCCCTAGTGACTTGAAAACATATGAGTATCTGTGTCCGAAATTCCAATGGGATGGAGAAAAGGAGGAGAAAGGATTGTAGTGTGACTATGTCCCATTCGGGGGAGTTCTCTCTCTGGCAAGCACATGCACCCTCTGGCGATCATAAATAAATAAATAAATAAATAAATAAATAAATAATCAATCAATCCCTACTGCCATGAATGATATTGGAGAGAATATATGAAATGAAGAAAAAAAGAAGGATTTGGGGAGAATAGTATTTAAACAAGTCTTGGGAAGCAATGTCCCTTTTTTCTACAGGAGAAATTTGTTGCACACTGTTTTAATATTGATGCAGCTAATTATACTAAAATTCGCTTCTTTTATAGTGACACAAATGTTGAATATATGTAAATTTTATGTATAGATAAAGGAAAATCCTGACTTGGGGCTCCTAAAACAGTTCAGCCCTCTTGGCTATCAGTATTTATCATTCCACACTCAGTGTTTTGACAACACCATGCATAAATGGAGTAAATTTTTACTTATTTCCCCATTAATCAGGTTTTCCTTTGAGCCAAGCAACACAACATAAATCTGTGTAAGCATTTAGAGCTATTTTCTGTGCTCCTAAATATCTCTTCAAGAGTAGTTGTGGTTGGGGTGGTGGCTCCAGGGAGTAGTGGGGGCCCTGACAAAAATCAGGACTTTCTTCATTTTCTTTTACTTAAAAAAAATATTTTATTTTATTTATTTGTTTCATGAGAGAGAGAGAAAGAAACACAAGTAACCTTTACAGGGTTTCACCTTACTGCAGTCCTAACGCACACACACACATACACATACACAGTCCTAATGCACACATACACATACACATACACATACACACACACCCATCTCCCAGCCAGCCAGGATCACACATATGCTTGGTACATTCAGATTGACCAGAGATCTTAATGCAGGCCGCCCTCATGGTTTCAGCATTATGCAGTAGTGTCCACTGAGAAAACTTTCCACAGATTTCAAATCTTTATTTGAAATCTTTATCTTTAATTGGCACTAAAATAAACTTGTACTGTGTTACTATTATTTTTAAATACACTTTTTGAGGTCTTCTTGTAAATGATGAATTAAAGGGGAAGTTCATCAGGAGGAAGACCAGTTAAGATGCTCTTTGAATAGTTCATAGGGTATGTACACTTGCCAGAGAGAGAGGAGAGAGAGAGAGAGAGAGATGTGACTATTGAATGTGCAGCATGGTTGGCTTTCTCTGTTACTTGTTTATTCCAAAATATCTTATTGTGTTACTGTTCTATGCAGAAATTCATATGTCATCATAAGCTGTGGGGGAGGGAAGTAAAGGAAGAATGACTAACAAAACACAATAGAACACATTCTCAGTGATAAATAATTTATAATCTAGGGAGACCCAAATTGCAGACAAAACACCTAGTTATTTAAAACATTGTGGGCCAATATCACAAGAAGTGCCAAGACTATGAATTTATACACCAAAGCTGGTCAAATGGGGTGAGATAAATATAGAAGCTTCCCTGGAAACCTTTTCTAAATATATCTATCTCTCTTTTCTCTTTCTCCTTTCCTCCTTCCCCTTACTTTTGCTCATGTCTGACATTTTTGTATTTTTTTTAAGATTCTATTCTCACAATTATGTATGCTGATATTGGATGCCTGCTCCAGTGCATGGAACTTAACAACTTACGGGTTTAGAAACATAAATAAGATGTAGCTATTTGTTCACCTACATGGAGTTTTTCATTTTATCTAAAAAGATGTCCAAAGTATTCTGGAAGCAATGTGTTAGGTTTTTCTCATTTAGGAAATTGCAGCACAGGATGGCAGACTTTAGCAGATATACATTATGTAAGATATTTGAAAAAAGAAAGTCACGTTAAAAACATATTGCATTTGTCAAACCATACCTTTAAGATTCATGTACATTACTATATATATAAGTTATACTTTCATAAAAAGGAAAAATGGAAAAGCAAATGATAGAAAAGAGTGAAAGTAGCTGAAACAGCAATCTGATGCTCATATCCCTATGAATAGAGGAGAATTCATGAATTTTTCCAATGTGCAAAACATCAGTATTAGGCAAGGCCTTCTTTTGGTATAAACATGCTTGCTGTTTTGGCTGCCTGTCAAACATAATACTATTCTTAGTGATGCTGGGACAAATTTCCACATCATGTCAGCCAAGCTATCTTTTCCTTTCTTCAAAACACACCACAAACACCACTTACTCAAGGAAAACGTCCTGATCAAGGGAGAAAGAGACCTAATGGTGACTTAACTAGGACCCTTGCACTTCTTACTTCTGACATCCTTGGCACCACTTAATTATCTGTTCACACAATACACTTCCAGCCAAAAAAGAAAAAGGGGTCTGGACAATTATTAACAAAAGAAAACCTAGAAATATTCAATCCTTTGATTTATTATAATGAAATTCTGTTTGAGGGAATGCTGCAGCACTCACCCCTTACTATACCAGGAATTTAACAGAACTGAAATGTTGAGGATGAATGTAATCTAGTAAGTGACACTGACTATTTAGGATGCTCTAGAGCAAACAGCAGCAGAAGTGGAGAAAGCCCTCTGTCTAAAGGTTATTATGTCATCACAAGCCACAGGACCAAAAGGAAAATTGAAGCAATTCCCAGAAAGCTACAAAAAGTTGTATATGATTAGGCAGCTGTACATGAATCAATGTCTGTGTCTGTCTTACCATCTTGAGCAGTTGGAAATATTATCGCTGGCTTTTTGTTTTGTTTTGTTTCTTTCCTAAAGTCGGCAGGCTGCTAGTTTAATAACTCCCAATTAGTAAATTCATTGCTTTGAATTGAAAATGTGAATCAAGTTTGCAGAGGAATTGATAGCCTGTTATAACTCTGGTAGAAAATTCTAGAAGGAAAGCTGTTGTTCTAGAGAAGCTGACAATTACAAACAATGCCTCCCTTTTGGGATTCTTTTTAATGGTGTACATGCTTTCCATGGGAAGCTGAGACAGAGCACCTGGCAACATGGAGTCTTCTATAATAGGTCAAGGACAGCTTTGAAGAGAGGAATGAAAATCAGTTTAGAAGCAGACTAAAGCTAAAGAAGAACTAAATTCCAAACTTCATCTCTCACTGTCAAAACCAAATAAAAGGAACCTACATATCTGATCACCCAGAGAAAGGCATGTTTGCTTTTCTTCTGGGGTCTGGTCACTCATATTCATGCTTAGAAATAAACTGCATTAATCATTTATACACACACATACATATTTATAAATACATATATATTTTTTTCTTTCCTCTGAAGAGTAGACCAGCACAGCACAGTTGGGGTAAGAAGATATAAGATAAGAAGTTATGATAAGATTAGGAAGTGCACAAAGAGGTACAATATCTTCTAATAAGAAAGAAAAAATATCAGATACACATCTTGAGACAGTTTAGTTAAACCAAGTTAGGAGCCTCTATATTTATCAGAATTTTCTCCTTGCATTGCTTATGAAGAGAAAGGAAAAGGAAACCAACGTTCACATTGTCATTTTTATAAAAGTGTATACTTAGAGGAAAAGTAAAGGTAAACAGAATGTAATGTATAGACATAATTTTGCTGATTATTACCTCCTAAAACATATGTATCTGTAAATTTAAATGCAGTAGACACAACCATTCTTCTGATAGAAAGTTCTGGAATATTGATATAGAGTCCAGAGAAACTAATTCACCTCTATATAGTTAAATCTTGAGTCTGCTAACTTTTCAATGACAGAAATGACACAGGTCTCATATACTTATGATTCATAATAGATTCAATGATGCTATAAAAATAAAATAGCAATTAAGTTTGGAGAGTAATGGGCAGCAACTATTTTTATTGTTTCCAATCGAAAGACAAAATGATTGTTTCCCCAGAGTCTGATTGCAGCCTATTTCTAGAACTGAGCAAAATGACCAGTGTTATCCACTAAAACTTGAAAAATGAGAGCATGAAGAAGATTAAAGTCTTTACTAAATGATCTAATGGCAATTGAAATGAAGAAACATAAAAAGCTGTGTCAATTCAGCAAAAATTTTTAGATAAAAAACATGAATTTGGAGTTAAGTAAAGCAAGTTGGTGGGAGAGAATATAAAGGTTTATTTGATAAATCAAAACAGTCAACTCTCCTACATGCTTGAAATAAAACCACTTCTTGGTGATAATATCATGGAAATTACAACATGATTTAATATATGTAATACATTATCCTCACATGCTGCAATTCTCCCGTCAACTCCCACTTTTTTCCTTTTCCTACACCATTAGTTTAAACCTACTTAAATATTTAAATATCCTGACTCTTTTTCACCTTCAGACTCTCTAAACATTGTGAAAACTTAGATCTCTCATTCAGACTGAGCTATAATTACAAAGCCCTAATTTTTACCTTTTCCCAGGAGGTAAATTTGAAATGGACTGAACTATGACAAAAATGATACTTCTCTTTTTGAACCACCATCTTGGCTTGGAAATGTCCCTAACACAATTAATCTGCCTCCTTCTCCATCTTGTAATCTACTAAAAAGTTGGTAAATTTTGAGCAGTTCATAGTATGGAGGTATTTAAATATAATTTCTTTGCCTAAACAATGAATGAGAAGAGATCTTTTAATAAATAGTTAATGGACTGAGACTTGTTCCAAATATGCCAGGCAAGATATTTGTTCCTTAAGCAAAATCATACTACCACTGGCAAAATACTATTTATATGTACTGTTTGTTGAGACAGGGTTGTATATAGCTGGAATACTAAGAGAATATATTGAAGTAGGATCCTGGGAGTAATTAACAAATCACCAGAACACTGCAAATTGGAGGGAAATAGGACACTGACAGATTTTGTTCTGCATTCCTTAACCTAATCATTTTGTGCATGTGATGCAATCAAGAATACCTAGATCACTAGGATACCATTAGGATACCATTATTTCTAAATACATCTGTTAGTGCGCCTCTGTAGGAAGTTGGTACTTGAGTCAATGTACTGAGTAGAGAAGACCTACTCTCAGTGTGGATGGGCACCATCCAATAGGTGCCCATAGGTTGGGTAGAATAAAAGAGCAAACAAAAGACAAAGCCTCTCTATCTCTGGAACTGGGAAATCTTTCTTATGCACTTTGACATCAGAACTCCAGTTTCTCTGGCATCTGAACTACAGCATCCCCCCATGTTCATAGGCCTTTGACCTTGGATGTAGAATTATGAGTGGACTTCCCTGGTTCTGAGACTTTTGTGCTTTTACTAAGCCACATTACTGGCACCCAGGGTGTCCAGCTTGCAGATGGATTATTACAGGACTTCTCAGCCTCTTACATTGTGTGAGCCAATTCCTCTAGTAAGTCCCCTTTTCTCTGTATTTATCTGTCTATCTATGTATTCATCCATCTACCTTATTGATTCTGACTTTCTAGAGAATCCTGACTAATACACACATAGACCAACAAGAGAAAAAATCAGATGTCTCCTCTCAAACAAACTGGTTATAGTCTAAAAATAATTCCTCATGAAGTACTGTACAATGTGATAACATGCTGTATGGAGGAAATTTTAGTAAGAAAAACTGGACTGCTGTAAGTAATCACAAAAGCCTGTAGAGCAGTGACTGTCTTTTTGACACCTCTTCTTGAGGGAGAGAGCAGAAAAAGCCTGCTGGACCTGGACATCCTTCTAGGAGATGTGCCAGCAGGAGGGTTGACCTTTTTGCTTTATAAGGGCATCTAGCACTTCTGTATGTAATTTTTATACTAAGATGATTATGATGTGCCCGTGGATGCAATAGATAAAGCTTTGGGATTAAATCTGAAACTGAAACCTATGTCTGTTGTTGTTTTCTGATTGTATGAACTTAAATTTGGTGAACTCCTTTCCATATTTAGAAGATATAAAAGATTTGTAAAAATAAAATGTATCATCCAGATTTCTTTAATATACATAATACAGAGCTTTTCAGCAGGTGCTCATTTAATAACTACTATTAAGTTATACTTTAACAGGTGGTTCCAGTCAAGTAAAGTGTAAAAAAAAAAAAGAAAAGAAAGGGAAGGGGGCACAGTATGCACTCTGTATTTCTTGTAAGAAAATAAGAAGGTAATTTGAAACAATTTTATTTTAGAGGTCTATTCTATGTCACTTTTATTATTTGTTTCCTTGCATTATAAGGATTCTAGAAATCTCAGTCATTCTATATTATCCTGATTAGTGAGCCAAATGATATCTTAATTTTGCTTTAAAAATCAGCTTAAAAATTAGTAGCTAATCAAAAGGTTTGAGAGTCACAAAAGAGTGAGCCTTAATTTAGAATTCTTGTTGAAATTTGACGAAAGGTTGTTTAATGATCCTAAACTTATATTTTATCTAACAGTTTATTCTGGAGGAGAGTATGATCTTTTTAAAGGATTAACTAAAAATTTTGGCCCTAAACACATTTAAATCAAATCCTAAAGCTATGGGAGAGGTTTTTCACTGACAAATATACAAATAGCATAGTTTCATTATATGTTAAATTGTGAATGCAAGAGCAGGGTCTATGAATATACATAAAATTAATTTTTGACTTACATTTGCTGTATCACTCTAAGTGCTGTTTGCAAAGAAACAACTATTTTTAAAATTGCCTTTTAGCAGTTTTGTTTGTTAAAAAATAAACAAAAAAAAGCCTGTGGCAAAAAATACAATATTAATTCTGCTAAATGCTAGTTTTCTTGAGGAGCTTGTCTCATGATTTTCTTTCTTACTTATGAGTATTTCACTTGACAATTCCAATCCCTTTTCCAAATCCTTGTCTTCTACATATTTATTCACTCTCACCCCTATCCATTCTATCCTCAGTGTATGAACAATGTAGAAGATGACAAATGTTGTCTGAGGAACCACCACAAGAGGACATTTGGTCTTGTCCTACTACTCTTCTGTTGTAACTGGGTAGAAGAAAGAAACTTAACTTTGTTTATGATAGGGTGTCTGCAAAATGTTTGTCTGGAAATGTATTTCACAGACTGCAGACATAGCCTCATCGTCCTAAAATCCAGGGGGTCATAAGTAGGTTTGCAAGATCAGGGATACAAAGGTATCATATTGACAGTCCTTTAGTGATAAGATGGCTAGCACATCCTCTCCAGGGTGCCAAGTCTAATCCTTGTCCTAACACTGGATATGAGTTCTCATTCAGTCTTCACTCGGTTTACTATGGTTCTTGTGTGGCTGTTGGGATTGCAACACTTAGTCAAAAGGTTTCAGAGGACAGATGCTTTGTAGGTTGCTTCTTTGTCCCTGTTCTTCACAAGAAAACATCCTTAGCTCTGTGTTTGCCTTTAGGAATGTAATTTCTGAGCAGCCTGCCTCTGGCTCTTGCCTTGTTTGGTTTCTTTCAAAGCCCACTGTAAAGCAGAAAGGTGATAGCTTGACCCACTTTGCTCAGTGCTTTTATTTTTTTCTTTTTTGGTATTGTTATGAAAATAACAAAAGGACTATGTGAACAACACTGGCCTCTTTAAACAAGGACTAAACTAGCCAAGCACAGTGGTACCCTCCTGTCTAAGTGGGAGGAGGAAGTAATCAGAGCTTCAGAAATACCAAAAACGGGCATCTCGGAGGGGGAGGGGCAGGGATGGTGAATTGGAGTGAGAGGTTTTCTCTAATATGTTTGGTACAATGCCCAGTACGTGCTCAAATTTCCAAACTGTGCTCTAAAGATTGAGAACCACTTGAATAAAGTTTAGTTTCTGTTCAGAGATAATTTCGTTTCATAACCAAGTTTTTAACACCCTGTCTATAACTAGCTTCTTTATTCTTAATATAACTGCATATTCCTTCTCAATCAAAAACAAAAAAAAACTTTAAATAGCTTAAGAGTCTCAATGGATTTATGAAACTCCATCAATATTTTCATATGTTGAGGCTAAATGAATTTGAAAATTATAAATTAATTTTAATAAAATATATGAGATATAAAAGTCAGAGAATAAGAACTCACAAGTGGTAGTTTTGGTTATCTGAATTGTAGTGCTTGGGGTTATGATGAATAACAAAGCAAAAAGGTAGACAGATGGACCTCTGGTTTTTAACTTCAGGGAAAGCAAAATGGAAAAAAAAGTGATTTAAAAAAAAAAGAATAGATAGGTTAAGAGAAGCTTTTAAAAGTACTTGGCTTGATTGTTTTTGTTTTTGTTTTGTTTGTTTTTAGATTTTTACCATAGAGTGCCACTCTCCTCTGAATTTATGGGCATGCACGCACACATGCTCTGGGTGTTTCTTAAGCCTCTGGGTCTGGGACTTGAACTGAAGAGTCAGGCAGGTAACATCCAGTGTCTTAATTACCATGCCACTGGCTGGCCCATTTTCTTTTTAAAATAAGGATGAATTATGAAAGACTTAAACTGAAAAGCAGAAAACTGTGGTGAGTGAGGGTCAAAAGGTTTAAGAGCTATAGTTCTCACTGGTGAGGTAAGTGCTTAAGGAAGTCAAGAGCATGCTACTGGAAGGTATAGGGGGAGAATAGCTCCATAATTAATCATGTACATAAAAGGAAATGAGTTAAGGATGAGAAATGAGTGGCAATAAGTTTCAGAGATACCCAGTAATTGACTGTTTAGGACATTTCCTAAGGGTTATATCTATTGAAGATGAGGAGTACAGTATGTCAGAGGATATAAGGAGAAATGGAGACTGGAAATTCTACAACAGGAAAGGTCACTCGAGGTCAGAAACTAAAATAAGCTGCATGTATCTCAAGCCATGCGGTAGCAAGAACCTCCTCACTGACAGGAATCTTTGGCTGGATTTTCACTTCTAATTGCCCATCTTCACTGCTTAGATCGTTGTCTGTCTCTAGGGTCAAGCCCTGTCTTGAGCCAGTCTTCCAGCTATGGCTTTTATGATATTGGTTTGACAAACCCAAACTCCAGTCTGGGCACATCAGCCCACTTAAAAATTTTAGTAAGCTTCTTGAAGTGTCCAAGAACAAGTTTTCTCATTGTTTATGTTGTAATGACACTTGCCTAATAAGTTATTAATTTTAAGAATGAAATGTACTCGCATAAGGATTCAGAACAAACTTCCCCATCCAGGCTACTTAGACTTTATTCATAGACTTAAGTACAATAAAAGCTTTAAGTTGGCTCTGGCTAACATTGGGAGATATAAAAAGAGGAATTACCTTTACAACTTATTAAATTGTCAATTGTATAATACAATAGGTCTGTTTGAGATGTCATTGTAGTACTTTCTGTTGTTCAGAAGTATACTTTTGGCTTTCTTTTCTTTTCTTTTGGAGAGGTTTTTGCTATAGGGCCCATGTGCTTGCCAGATAGACAGAGAGAGAGACAGAGAAACAGAAAGCGAGAAATCACCCCCCCGGGGGGGGGATGGCCACACCGCAATCCTTTCTCCTCCATTCTCCTCTCGGGATCTTGGGCCTGCACGCACATGTACCCGGCGTGAGTTTTAAGCCACCAGGTCTGGGACTCGAACCGTGGTCAACTACATGGGTGTCCAGCGACATAGCCATTACACTAACTGTTGGTCCCTTTTGGCTTTCTTTTCTAATTTAAGTTTATTTTATTTCTTCTATGAGTTAAAGAGATAGAGAGAAACAGGGACCTCTGACAGGGTCGTATCACACTGCATCCTCCAGCCTTCCAGCCAGTTGGAATCAGGGTCTTGCCCATGAGCATGGTCTGTTTCTGGCCCACCATAAATCTGTACTGCTCTCTCCCATGTGGCCCCAGCACTGCAGAGCTGTACTCCACTGCCTGTGCACTGTAGCCAGGCTTACTCCTGGATTTCTTAAACTCAGGTGAATTGCATAGTTTTGCTCTATGTATTTAATAAAATAATACACTTAATGAAGTCACAAACTCTCACATTAAAAGCAGCACATTTATTACCTGACCCTACATTGATAATAAGTTTCCTAATAATTGTTTTGTTAACTGACATTACCCAGAAACAGCTCCTTCACCGTCAGAGAAGAGCAGCGTATGTGCAGGGAGGGCAGACCGTGTTATCCATCTTGAGTACCTTTCCTGTCTGCAGAACAGACTGCAGCAGATCAGGGTATTCAGGGTAAAACATGTCATATATGACTTCTGTTTAACTAGTGACACGTTTTTGGAAGATGATGAATAGCGAACAGCTTTATTAATGATGACTCAATGATTTCCACATTTAGGCTGCACAATGAAAACCCAGCAGGTGAAAAAGGGGGATATGAGTTAGCAACAGTGTTCATGGATCAACTCTGACTAAATGAAATAAGCCCACCTTGTTAATTAGCCTCAGTCCCATATTACCAATTTACTTCAAAGACTTTATTTGTTTTTTTTTTACTTTTTTATTTTAATTTTTTTGTACATTCAATCATGATACATCACTTCGCTTGTAAAACGAATTCTCCCAACATGAAGACACTTCTCACTAGTCCATTGAGGATACTATACATGTTATCATCAGCTGATAATAATCCATTTCCGTGTCCCATAGATATCTTGCCTTTCTATTTTTCTCTTAATATCTTTGGGTTTGATACTGCCTGGTAAAGACAGTTGTAAAAACCAAGGACAATTCAACTGGCCTCTTAACCGTTTTCATGAAAACCACCAACCACCTCTTTGCTTCCCTTAATCAGTAGTTGTTCCTGTGCTTTCTTCCTCTTGAGCCAGTATGTGTGTGTGTGTGTGTATGTTAGTTGTTTTTTTTTTTTTTTTTCTCCCTAGGGCATGTGTGCTTACTGCAGAGAGAAAGAGAGAGACAATGAGAGACAAAGTGAGAAATTATCGCATCTCCCCACACCTCTGTCATGAGGCAAACCCTTTTCCTCCATTCTCCTTGTAAGATTTTGGGCATGCACACACACATGTGTCCAGAGTAATTTTCAAGTCACTGGATGTAGGACTTGAGCTGTGGTTGACCACGTGGGAGTCCAAAATCTTAATCACCATGCTACCTGCTAACCCTATGTGTGTTCTTTTTAATTTAAGACTTTGGAGGTGCTCTCAAAGACAGGTTTATAATCTGAATCATTTTGTCACACAAATAAGATATTTAATAATGCAAGATAGTGTCTCAAGAATTCAAGCAGATCAAAGGTAAACACATGATCCACTCACACTACCTCTCCAGTTCTCATATTGATCTGTTTATTTGTAAACGGTCATGTTGATCTCAGCTTGTGGAAAGAGCAGGGGTCTAAGATGTTACAGTGTCTGTATTCCCATGCAGAGATCCTGTTTAATCTCTCGAAGTTTGAATTTTGTCCTCTAACAGCGAGGAGATTTGACTTGAATGTCTCTTTCGGGTCTGAAAGAGTTTCACCATTCTAATTTTACTTTAATTCTCTCAGGATCTGTATGACGCTGGCTGAGAGGTCGAAGATGATGCCACTTATTTCTGTCTTCGAGTTGCATTTTCCTAACACTGTACTCTGTGTATCTACAAAGCGAAGATGGTTCCATCTCTTCTGAAGCCATACTAGAAGGGACTTGGTTGCTTTACTGAGGAGGAGTCTACTTTGTGTCAGCTGCTTTTCTTTGTCACAATCTCTGTTCCTCATGCCCCTAATATCCTGGTACATCTCAGCTTCCTCCTGTGACTCTTCATCCATGCAGGCTTGAAAATTAGATTCAAATTGCTATCTGTGTCTTCATTTCACTCTCAATATTGAAAACGTACAAGCATGAATTAATTCTCTAAATCTCGTTCCATATTTACCTACTAACTCATTAAAAAGTAGCCTTAGCATTGGAGCACGAGATCATACATTAGAGAAGAAAAGCAATTTACATGGCAAGTTCATTTGTATATTCTCTCCAATGTCATAATAAAGGTTTGTCCTTGAAGTAAGAGTGCTTTTTCATTTGATTTCCCTGACTGATTCCCCAATTAACTGACACCTCCATGCTAGTGATTTCATTCTAGACTTATTCAGTGCCTAGACTACAAACAGTCATCCAATAACTTACATATTAATTTTACAGAATTACTATAATCCCTGCCTAAGTATCCCCTGGAGGGAAAAATAAAGGGAAAGCTTATGGACAGAGTGTGCTTAAGATGATCAAATGTGGATACTAGAGACAGTGTGGGAGGAGGGTGGGAAATGGGGAAGGTGGGAGGTGGAAGGGAATCAAAGAAATAAAAGAAGCAAAACATTTAATGGGCACGGAAATAGAAAATTACCTGTCAATGATAATATGTATGATGATATCTTTGACTAGATTAATATACAGTGTATTCATGCTAGGAAAATTCATTTTGTATGCTGTAAAGATGTACATGATTAAATGTAAAAAGAAAGAGAAGAATTAAAAAAAAGAAATAAAAAAGATACGCAACAATTTGCAAAAGCTAAGGAAGGGTATTTTTTACAATTTCCACTGGAAACCTGAAATCTTAACAAAATTCCAAAGGTCAGAGAAGAATAAATGGGATCTTTTATTATTATGTTTTGTGTTGCAGAACAGAATTCAGTGCCGTGGATGTCTGCATTTAGTCTTACCTAAAAATAATGTGTTTATCTTTCTAATTTATAAAACACATGATATTTATTTACAGCATGTTTTGTTCTGCTTACAAACTTCTCTCTGACTTTGGACATTAACAAGTAAAGGTTATTGAAGTAAAAATTGTTGTGAATTTCTTTTTCTGATTTTCAAGTTAGAACATTAGAGAAGTAAACCAAAGAAAAGATAATGTTGAATCATTAATACCTGACCCATAAGACTATTCATTTTCCTGGATCATTCAACAGATAATTATCTGTCTTCTAACTAACTTCAGAGAAGAAACAAAGACCATATAGTATAGTTGGAAATACCTATGATTTTAACTGCTATTGAAAACATATTGCTTATCTTTCTATACACACACATTCAAGCACACAATACACTCACACACATACACATATAATATTTAAAAGTTGTAGATCATGTAATATATAAGGAGACTTCATAAAGTTCATAAAAATGAAATTAAAGTATTAGTTTATATTGGTGCAAAACATTTTGAAATCCATGCAGTGTTTTCATAATGTGCATTTTGTTTTATTCTGGACAGGTTTTTGCTGTAGGGCCTGTGCACTCACTGGAAAGGCAGAAAGAGACAGAGAGACAGAAAGTGAGAAATCACACCCTAGAAGGGATGGCCATGCTTCAATTTCTTCTCCTCCATTGTCCTCTTGGTATTTGGGGCATGAATGTACACACATGTGCTGGGCATGAGTTTAAGCCACCAGGACCAGAACTTGAACCACGGTGGACTATGTGGGAGTCCAGCAACATAACCATTATGCCACCTACTGATCCCCATAATGTGCTTTTTTTTTTTTTTTTTTTTTAGTTTTTGAAGACTATTCTTCCCTTAGCTACCAAAGCATTGTCTACCTGGGACAGGCAGGGAATTGGAAGAGTGAAGGGAGGAGTCTGGTATAAGTGAATGCTTGTACATTGTATGGTTGTTAGGCCTTGGAGAGAGAGAGACACTTGAGTAGCTGTCAGGTACTCCACTATTCAGCGAAAGTGAGAATGTAGCTTTCAAACTCTCAGATATCTGGTACTGGAAACCTGAATTTCTATGTGTACTCTTCCAATTGTTAAATCTTGGCCCAAACTTACAAAATACTAATGAGCAAAAACACGTATCTGTGGAGATATGTGGCCTATTCTCCTGTACTTCATGACCTTTGGCACTCACTAGGTAACAACATTTTCAAACACAGATTCAAGTAACATCTCAAATCATGGACATTTTTCTATGATATTAGATAATCTTCTAATAGATAATTTCCATTCTTCTTCTTTTTTTTTTTTTTAGAAATTTTTTTGCCATAGGGCATGTGAGCTCACCAGAGAGACAGACAGAGACAGAGAGACAGAAAGTGAGAAATCACCCCCTGAGGGCACAGCCATGCCACGATTTCTTCTTTTCCATTCTCCTCTCGGGATTTTGGACATGCACGCACAGGTGCCCAGTGTGTGTTTTAAGCTGCTAAGTCCAGGACTTGAACTGTGGTTGATTACCTGGCTGTCCAGCAACGCAACTGCCATGCCACCTGCTGGTCCCCTAATGGGTTATTTTAGTGGGTACACGATAGTTAGTTTTGTCGCCATACTAAAATTTAATTAAATGCTGCCCTATTGGTGAGACTTAGGTCACTTCCAATGTTTTACTCTAACAAATAGTTGTGCAGTGAACTTCTCTATAAATGAAATTTCTTTTCTACATTTCTGGTTGTTTTCTTAGGATAAATTCCTACATGCTAGATCACTCACCAAAGTTATACACACTTGCTGATTTTAAGAGTAAAATCCCACTAGCAATTGATGATTATGTTATTTTTCTATAGCTAGTAACGAAAAAAAGAATTGCCATTAAAAAATATGTGCAAAGGGTGGGGACAGAAGGTGACAAGGAGTAAAATGTGATGCTTTGTGAGGCACTCTTACACAGGAAGGTTACCAATTCATATCCAGAAACCTCCCTGAGTATGATGGGCATGCATTTGCCCATGATGCAGGCTGGCTAAAGGCTGGGGTATCTTTTGGCATCAAGATCTGATGGGGGTACTATCTCTCTCACCATCTGTCTCATTCATGGGAAGAATAAATATAAAAACTTAAACAAAACTTTGCAAGTAATTTAAATGAAACATTCTTTCTCTTTGAAGTTTTAACTTATCATTCTGTCAATTTGTGAAGTTTTATATTTTTATGTGACTCACCAGTGACATGTCTTTATTTGTACTTTGTAAACTTGGGGGGCTTTTTTTGATGTGGGTTTTACAAATTGATATTTAACTTTATTGTATTATTCTAAAAGAATTTCTCCATTCCCCCAAAAGTAAATATTGAATGATAATTTCCTTAAATTATTTTGCATGTTGTAAACTGAAAACTGTATTTTATTTTATCTATATTTAGAATAAGGTAGTGGGTAAGGTGCTGGACTCGCATGTGGCCAACTACAGTTCAAGTCCCAGATTCAATGACTCAAGTCATTGAATTCAAAACCCATGCCAGGTGGTACATGGCCATCCTCCTGGGGGATGACTCTCATTGGGACCTGTGTGGCATAATGGTTATGTCACTGAACTCCCACATAGTTGGCCATGGTTCAAGTCTCGGACCCAGCAGCTTAAAACTCATGCTGAGCACATGTGTATGCATGCCCAAGATCAAGATTCTGAGAGGAAAATGGAAGAGAAGGGGTTATGGCATGCCATTATCCCCAGAGGAGTGATTTCTTGCTTTCTGTCTCTGTCTCTCTAGCTAGCACATGCACCCTATAACAAAAAAATCTCCAAAAAAAAAAAAAAAAGAAAAGAAAAAAGAATAAAAAGACTTATTTAGGAATCTCTCTATGGTATGGTGATTAAGGCAGCTAGATCTCCCATGGCTGACTGCTTTGTTCAAGTCTGAGACCCAGTGATTTCAGAAACACACCAGACACATGTGTGCACATGCCCAAAATCTTAAATGACAGACAAATAGAGGTGGAGGGGTAACCATGTGGCCATTTCTCATGGGAAGTGCTTTCTTCTCTCCCTGTCTCTCTCTTTGGCCTTCTAGCAAAGAAAAACAACACTTATATAAAATTATGCTTACATAATTTTTAAAGTTCTTATTCCACAATCTCTACACTTTTGTATAAGGACTGTTTCAATAACTTGGTGGTTGTTCTCGTTTCTAAATTTATCCTATAATTTAAGATACCTCTAATTTGAAAAAAAGTATGTCTGAAATATTTAACACATTGGCTTTAATCATGTTTAACTTGAAAAATAAGCTAATAATCACGACAATGATATGAGGAAAGACAGTAACACTAAATGTGTTTCTTTATTGGACAGTAACAGAAGGTGCTTTCGAAAGTGAATTTTATATAACTGAATTAATATCTCTGTATGAAATAAATAATTGATATGGCTTGTATACTGTGGGTAGCCCAGTAAATAAGTGCAAAGTGGAAAGAAAAAGTTTAAGGCAAAGGTATATGTCGATGATTATATTACAATGCAGAGAAAATCAGAAACAACCTTTGTGTGAAATAACCACTAAGTGTCAGTGAACACAGGTGCAAAATACATTACTGACTCTTCCAAATCACCATTGATGTTTGAGCTCTGATACTTTTAACAATAAAAGTGAGATTTATTTTTACTTTAGAATGTCCCCTCGTTCTCCCCCAGGTCTGTCATTTTGTGAAGTAGAGGTCGGAGAACGAGGTGGAGCATGGGAACAGGTACACTCAGAGAGCCAGAGAGTGCTGGGAATAGCAAGGTCTTGATTTGACTCTCGTGACTAGTCTTTTGCATTCACATGGCAATGCAACAATCATGCGAAAGTGAATGACCATTCAACCAAATTTGGTTCACCTGTCTTTTTTATCCCTGTTTATTGAGTTAATTAACAGTGTTTTTGCCTTTTGGTTGGTGGCTCTGTACCTTGTGTGGACTGAATTTGTGACTGCTTTCTTTGAAAAAAAAAAATCAAATATAAAAAGGATTTGGGGTCTGCATGTTCCCTCATTTTACTTTTTTCTCTTGCTTTGGAGTCTGATTTTTTCAATAACACAATGTGGGAATGAATTTCAAGTCTAATGCACGTGAACGTTTTTCTTTATTGATGGAATCGGGTCCACACCATGCACTCATCCCATTCCTGTGTTTTCCTAGCCCAGGGTTTATTCTAGTCCTAACCAGGAAGGTCTTGGCTAGTGTGGGCTGCTTTCCTGTCCGTGCCCATCATGGACACTTCTCCTCCCTAGGCCTGCTGTGGGACTGAGGTTTCACCTCCAAGGGAGTTGGCACACACCCTGCCTTATATCTCTCTCCACAGTCCCTAGGGAGTTAGTTCTGACAAGAACTAACAGTTGCTACATATCTAAAAATAACAAGCCTCATGCCAAGGATGGTGCTATTTTTATCCCCACTGGTATAGATAAGAAAACTAAGCCAGGTTGGTTAAGTTTTCCAGTGCCAACTAATAAGTGACGGTGTTTAGACATAAGGTCAAAGGATTCTCACAGTGAAGTGTCTGCTCCTGTTGTGCAAAATTCTCTGTTGTTGGGATAGGACCATGCTGTGTCTGTTCTCTCTCTCCCTTTCTCAATCCTTCTGACCATATCTCCATCTCTCTATGTGTATGTGTATGTGTAGATAAAAGCAGAACTGAAAAAGTTCATGAAAATATTGAATTAAACAAGCTTCTTTTGAAGCAAAAAGATTTTGAAATCCATGATAAATTTTTCATAATACTGATTTTCATAAACTTTTAACTTTTCATTTATTTTAAATAATTATTTATTTGATTTTACTTATTCTTATTTTTAAAAATTTATTATAGAGCACACGCTCTCAACAGAGAGAAACAGAGAGAGAGAGAGAGAGAGAGAGAGAGAGAGAAGGGACGTGAGAAAGCTAGCTGGCTCCCTTCATGGACTTTTTAAAGACCTCTCATGTAGTTGTGATTTATTTAAATAAATAAAAACACTACTCAATGAACTAGACTTTCTCTAAGCTCATCAGTATCTATCATGACTGTGAGATTATTGATGGTTAACTTTGTGTCGACAAGGTCTGGTTATAGTAACCAGTTATTAAACCAAACACAGAACTCCGTGTTGCTGTGAAGCTGCTATACAGATGTGCTTAGCATCTAAAATCAGGTAACTTTAAGTAAATGAAATTGTTCTAAATAATTCAGGTAGGCCTCATCCAATCAGTTGAAGCTTTACGAGCAGAAACTAAGATTTCCTGGAGAAGAACTTTTATGTCAAGACAGCAGCAATAACTCTTGCCTTAGATTATAGTCTGCTGACTTGCCCTATAATTTTCAGACTTACTAATCTACAGAATTATAAGATCCAGTTCCTTAAGACAAATCTCTTTCGATGCACAGATAGAGATATAGAGTTAATTCTTGTTTTCTTTGGTAGTTCTCTTCTATAAAATCATGTGAATGCTGATTTTGAAATGCTGAACTGTTACTTCTATGGTAAATACTTCGTTAAAATCAGAAAACTTTGAAAATTAAAATAAAAAACTTTAAAAATTCAGAAACTTCTGACATACTAAACATATACATAAGGTAGAGTATTTACTTTTTTAGGAATAAACTTCATTTAAAATAGCAGGTATATCTTAACAAATAGCTTATCCATATACATAAGGTAGAATATTTACTGTTTTAGGAATAAACTTCATTTAGAATAGCAGGTATATCTTAACAAATAGCTTATCTCTGGTCTGTGGTTGATCTTAAGCCACATCCTATGCCAGCCAGTTGTGTGATGGTTAAGGTGGCTGGATTCCAGATGACTGACTTTGTGGTTCAAACCACAAAGTGTGGTTCAAACCACACTTGGGAATCACCCCAGGTGTGTGGCATGATCATCCCCTATGGAAGGTGTTTTCTCACACCCCAACCATCTCTGTTCTCTCTGGTGTGCACACATGGACTCTGGAAAACAATTTAAAAAAAAAAGAAAAGTAAAGACATGTCCTAAAGTTACAGCCTATATTAATTGCTATTATTTTTATCATCATAGTACCTGATAATTAGTTTAACCTGACATATTTACCTTTCCAAAGGTTTATTGTTCATTGTGATTGTATGCTGTATCTATGAAATGTATTGATTTATTCATTTAGAAATTTTCTTGAGCACTTACTATATGCCAGGAAATGGGTGCTGGAGATACACTCTTGAACAGGTAAGATCCAGACCCTGCACTCATGTTGCTAAAAACCTGGTAGGCACAGACAGCTGCACTCATGTTGCTAAAAACCTGGTAAGGAAAGAGAGACAAAAAATGCATGGAAAACAGCAAAAATGATTAGCACATGCCCATAAACAAGAAAATGGAGTATATTAGTCCTGATAAAGATGAAACCTACACTGGAATTACTGGGAGAAATCTGCTAAGGCTAAAGTTAAAAAAAAAAAAAACCTTGAGTGTGTTACATACAGAACTCAACAAGACTTTACCTCATTTCTCTAGGAACTCTGAATACTGGCATCTCTCCTAGCTCTGGGAATAGAATGCTGTGTATTAAAAGAGAAGTGACTAAGACATATGATTTGAGGAAAGACTTATAGCCTAAAAGAAGTGTGATAGTAGGGGGTATTATAACCCAGATCATAACTAAGAAATGAGAATCAGCAAACCATGGTTTGTTTAAATGACATAGAGTGTGCTTGCTAATTTCCCTGACACAGAATCATTGAAAAGTGACTCTGCATATAATTCTATCAGGTAGACATGGAAAAAGAAGAGTTTCTATCAGAGTAAAAGAAAACCATGCGGAGGTTGCTAATCTATGTATATATCTTTGAAAAACTGCATATCATCCTCAGTTCCAAATGGTAGCTAAGAAAGGTCAACCTGAGCTGGCAATATTCTGAAATGAAGTTATATGGTATCTACCTCAGTAATTTGTTATAAAAATTAAATATGTATGAAGCTATTGTAATGAATACAGTGTGGTATTGGCAAAAGAACCGACAAATGGATCAATAGAACAGAATAGAGAGCTTAGAAATAAGCCCACACCAATAATCAATTGATATTTAACTAAGATGCATAGAGTATTCAATGGCGAAAAGGTAGTCTTACCAACAAATGATGATGAAACAACTGGACATTTACATACCAAAAAATCAGACAAACATCTGATACTCCTGAAAAAAATTAATGCAAAATAGGCCATTGAGCTAAATGTAAAATTAAAAACTATAAAACTTCTAGAAAATAATATAGGAGAAAACTTAGATGACTTTGAGTATGCTGGTGACTTTTTATGTAAAATAACAAAGACAAAACATATGAATAAAATAACATAAGCTGGATTTGATTAAAACTAAAACCTTTTACTCTATAAAAGACACTGTCAAATGAATGAGAAGGCAAGCCACAAACTGACAGAAAAAAATCTATAAAAGACATATCTGATAAAGAACTGTTATTCAAAGTAGACAACAACTCTTAAAAGTGAATGATAAGCAAACATGAAACCCAATTTTCAAAAGAGCCAAAAACCTAAACAGACACCTTAACAAAGAAGATGTACAAATAGTAAATCAACATATGGAGAGATCTTAAACATCATATGTCATGAATAAAATGCAAATTAAAATAAGATTGATATACCACTACTCATGTATTAGGATGACCCAAATCTGGAACATTGACAACATCAAATGCTGGTGAGGATATGGAGGAGTAAGAACTCTCATTGCTGGTGGAAATGCAAAAATGGTACACCACTTTGGAAGATATTTGGGCAATTTCTTTTTTTTCTTTTTTTAAAATTAAATGTATTTATTTTACATTCATTCACTAAACATCATCACGGCATACAAAATGTGATTTCCCATCCAGAACACACTATATAGCTTAATCATACATGTTATTATCAACAAATAATTTTCCACTTCTTGTTTCCTAAATATATATATATATTTTTTCTCTATTTCTTACCCTCTGCCATTTCCCACACTCCTCCCACACTGTTTCTGGTATCTACAGTTGCTTTCCATTCCTTTCTTTTCTCTCTACATTTTATTGATTCACAAAATATCTTAAGTAATCTAACTACTCTCTCTTTTTTTTTGGAGAGGTTTTTGCTATAGGGCACATGTGCTCACCAGAAAGACAGAGAGAGACAGAGAGACAGAAAGTGAGAGATCACCCCCCACAGGGGGTGGCCACACCATAATCTCTTCTCCTCCATTCTCCTCTTGGGATCTTGGGCATGCATGTACACGCTCCTGGCGTGAGTTTAAGCCACCAGGTCTGGGACTCGAACCACTGTCGACTACGTGGGAGTTCAGCGACATAGCTAACTGCTGGTCCCAATCTGACTACTTTAAATAGCAAGCTCAGCTGATATATACATATCCGTGAGCACAAGTTTTACTTTAGGCATGAAACTCAGTGAGTAGAATGAATATACTATAAAGTAGCACTTGGCTAAGGCTATATAGCTTTGTGTGGTCATTAAATAGCTATTTTTAAATATATTTTTAATTTCAAGAAAGGCAGTTTTAGCTTTCATAAAGTAAATTAAAAAATGTTGAGAGTACTTTGCTTAAGACTTAAAGCCAGGAAATAGGTTAGGATTCTGTTCAAATAGTAGGAACATGAACCTATTGGCAGCTCAAGAGAAGACAAAAATCCTCAAATCTGGAGAACCAAGCATAGAAGAAAATCAGTAATGTTTTAGTCAGAAGCCATAAAATTCTTTTTCACCAGTTCAGTCTAATGTGCTTTCTTTTGTGGTTCAATTTTTCCATTTAAGTTCTGGAAGATAACATTCAACTCCAGATTTGTCCCTACCATTAAGTTGGTCATTTTCTTAGTTATTTTTGAACTCTTATTTCTGTGTGTCTGAATTTAGTTTTCCTGGGATAGCACTCCCTTCAGAACTTCTTGGAGAGTGGTCTGGTATCGGTAACTTCTTTCAGGTTCTATTTATCTGAGAATGTTCTTTTCTTTCCATGTGAAAGATAATCTTGCCAGGTTCAATCTTGGTTGAAATTGTTTTTCACTTACCACTTTGAATATATTTACCCATTCTTTCTTTGTGCACATTGTTTCCCGGTGAAAGATCCTTATTAGCCTGATGGGACATCCTTTGTAGGCAAATTGATCTTTCTATCTTGCCAATCTTAGTATCTTGTCTTTCTGTGGTTTTGGTCAGTCTGGCAATAATGTGTCTTGACGAAGATCTTCTTGAATTGATTCTATGTGCGATCCTTTGTATTTCTTGGGTTTGGATCTCTGGATGCAACTCTAGGTTTGAAAGTTTTTTTTCCAGGATTTCATGGAAGATATTATCAATGCCCTTATTCGTTTCTTCACCTTCTGGGATACTGATTATCAGTATGTTTGGATGTTTAATGGTATCTAGTATTTCTTATATATTATTCTCATTTTGAGGGACTGTTTTCTCTGTCTTTGTGGTGGATATTTCTAGCCCAGCCGTTCTGTTTTCTACATCTGAGATTCGATCTTTTGTATATATAGCCTAATTTTAATACTTTAAAGGGAGATTTTGACTTCCTGTATTATAGCCTTCATCTCTAACAGTTCCATTTGATTCTTTATTATGGTGTGTATTTCCTCTTTGAGATCATGCTAGAACTTCCTCACCTCCTGGAACTTGTTGGCTCTTTTCACCTGCCTCTTCTGCAGTTCATTGTCTCCTCTTGCAATTCTGTTAACTTTGTCACTATGAATACTCTAAATTCTTTATCAGACATTTCTGCGATTTCTATTGTACTGTCTGTGGATGAAGAGGAGTTACTCTTTTCCCTTGGGGGAGAGGTATTTTCTTGGTTTCCCATATTTCTTATTGGCAATTTCTTACAAAACTATCTGTACTCTTACTGTACAATTAAGTAGTTGTGCTTCTTGTATTTACCCAAAGAAGCTGAAACTATGTCCGTACAAAAACCTGATATGGAGATTTATAGCAGCTTCACTAATAATTACCGAAACGTGGAGGATATATTTCAGTAAGTAAATGGTTAAATAAGCTGTGGTACACCCAAACAATGGAATTAAGTGCTAAAAAGAAATAAGCTATCAAGCCACAAAAAGACATAGGGGAAATAGAAATACAGATTACTAAGTGAAAGAGGTCAATCTGAAAAAAAAAAAACAAAAAACACATACTGTATGATTCCAACTATATAACCTTTGGAAAAGGCAACTGTGGAGATAGTTAAAAGGTTAATGTCCAAGAATTTGGGGTGAATGTTAAATAGGAAGAACACAGACAAACCTTTGGACTGTGAGAAAACATGTGTGCCATTATAATGATTGTACCTTCTTACATTTGTCCAACCCTATAGACTGTATACCTCCAGGAGTGAGCCCTAATGTGAAATACACACTTCCAGTAATTTTGATGTGTTAATGTAGGCTCATCAATTGTAACAAATGTACCATTTCAGTGATGGGATGTTGACAATGGAGGAGACTACGAATCTATGGGCATAAAAAGTATATAGGAAATCTCTCTATCTTCTTCTTAATTATTTTATGGACCTAAAATTGCTCTAGAAAATTAACATAAAGTTTTAAAAATATATATGATTATGATGATATAGTAGAAAGTAATCCAAGCAAATATATAAAGACTAGAAACTGCAGTGCATGTAAGTCCAACAGTGCTGGAAATGAAAAAGTAAGTCTAGGACAGGTGAGCAAGAAAGAAATTAAATTGTGGGATATATACCTGCCTTACTTAAGAAACTCAGACTTAATGCTAGAGTGGAAAAGGATCTGATGAAAGGTTCTAAGAAAGGAAGTGCTATGAATAATTTTGTATTGTAAGTATATTTCTGATATGATTATAAAGGGGATGAATTGAAAGTGACAAGACCAGGAGCAGGAAGACTAGTACCTAGGTCATAATAATGATCCATAGTAAAGAATGAAACTAGGTTACAGAAACGGAAGACAGTGTGAGAAGAGGGTAGGAGAAAGGGGAGAATGATAGAAGATAATCAAGGAAGAAAATAGAGAGACAAGACATTTATGGGACACAGAAATGGATGATTGTATGTTAATAATAATGTGTATGGTATCTTCAACTGGACTGGTATGAAGTTTATTCATGTTGGGTACATTCACTTTACAAGCAGTAATGATGTATAGTGATGGTATAAAATTTAAAAATGTTAATATGGGAAAAAATGTAAAAAATGAAGCTTGGGCAGAAATGAGAAGGATGTAAAAGACATACTAGGTGTCATATTGTATGCTTGAATGTGGGGAGTAAAGGAGGAGGAAGGGTCAAAGATAACATACATATTTCTGTCATTAGTGCAAACTTTAAATAGAGGGCTTTAATTTCTTACAAACAGCTAATGAGATAAAATTTTATACACACACACACACACACACACACATATCTCAATAAATACATATGATCAGACTAGAGGACTTTGCCATATTTGTACATCTAAATAGTTGAATATTGGTGATTTTATATGATTCAGCCTAATAAATATTCCTGTTTGCATACATGTATATTGGATTTATATATGCAAAAAATTATGAATTCATAATAATAATTAGCACTTATTTAGTGCATATTGTGGATACCACTGCTGCTCATCTTAGGCAGTGAGCTTGCAAAGCAAGATAGATTTTATTCTCATTAAGTAAACTGCTTCTCCATTAAGTATTTGAGTTTGTATAGTAGGGTTACAATGTATTGTGTTGAGCTAGAATGACCCTTGGGCCCTGGTGATGTAAGTGTGTCTTACTGCAGTCATTAGCCACTCTGTGACCTCAAGTTGTTTCTTAACTACTTTATCCTTCATTTCTTTAAACATCAAATGCTATAGGAAAGATATAGTCAATGGAAGAAGATACACAAAAGCAAGATACAAAAAGTAAAAATCATAAAAAAAATTACCTTAGCTTGGGTTTTCCCCTAATAGGTGAAGAAATACAGTAAGTAGTAAGTTATTTATTCATTTATTTTTGAGAGGTTTTTGCTATAGGGCACATGTGCTCACCAGAAAGACAGAGGGAGACAAAGAGACAGAAAGCGAAATATCACCCCCCAGCGGGGATGGCCATGCCGCAATCCCTACTCCTCCATTCTCCTCTCAGGATCTTGGGCACGTACATACACGCACCCGGTGTGAGTTTAAGCCACCGGGTCCGGGAATCGAACCACGATTGGCTACATGGGAGTTCAGCGACATAGCCTTTATGCTAACTGCTGGTCCCAAGTAAGTAGTAAATTCTAAGAAATGCACCTTTAGTCAAGTTTGTCATGATGCTAACATCATAGTGTGTACTTATGCAAAATCAGGTGGTGGAGCCTACTACACACTTAGGTGTAGCCTATTGAATCTTATGTAACATTGTTCTGTGGTGCATTTCTGTACATGTTATGGATGGAGTTAATTATGTCAAGAGAATAAGACCTAAATCATGCTAACAAGGAATAGATCCTAGTTCTGTCACTTCTTAACTGTGACTTTACAAGTCACAAAACTTCTTCAAAACCAAAAATCTCTTCATGCCTTAATTTCATGTTTTATAAAATATCAACCTCAGAGTTTGGTGGGATGACTATGGGAAATTATAAGTATAAAAGATTCAGACTATTTCTTTAAACTTAATATGTACTAAATAATATTAATCATCATGAATAGATAAACTTATGTATATGTTTATTCAATATACATGTAATGTACACAGGCATACTTATAAGGCTGAATCATATAAAATCACCAAAAGTCTACCATTTTGATTTACAAAAATAACAAGTTCTGTAGTTTGATCATGTATATTTAAATATAATGATATTATTATCATATTTGTTGATTTCCTTAGGTGAGCAATAGCTTCAGGACAGAGTTGAGCTATTTTCCACTAAATTAGTATTTGTTAACAATTATGAGAGCATTACAAGTGTAAAGGCTGAGACAGAAATGACCATTGGACCACAACACAGAAATATGTGACCCTAGACAAATTACTTGACTACTCAGAGCCTCAGTTACATCCTCTACAATGAAAAAAATTATGAAAACACTATAAATATTAAATGAAATGCTGTATAAGGTTTCATAGCATATAGACCAACATATAATGAGCATTTGAAAATGTTCACTATTAGTACATTGAAATTCCATTTTTGATAGATGAATATATTGTTTTAATCTATCATGCATATTTTTTCTCTTCCCTATTCTCTTTCTTTCCCTCGTCCTTCCTTCCCAACTTTCCTTCTTGTTCCAATTTTCTTCCCTTTCTTTTTCTTTTCTTAGTTGCTTTTTTGATGAGTAACTACTGTGACTGACTACAACTGATTTTTAAAAAACTAGATGTGTCTATAAAATAATCTGTTCTGGAAGAATAGACATTGTTCTGTATATACATTTAACAATTGGGGGGAACATGAGATACCTGTGATTTATTTTTCTAAATATGACTTACATATAAAGTATTTTTTTCATTCTATAAAAGAAAAATACTAACATAATATATATATATGCACCTGGCCTGTTTGCTTATTAAAAAAACAAACAAACAAACAAACAAACAAAACCAAGAAAATATCAGGACCATTGGGATCTATAAAGAGTATTATACACAGTTTCTGAAAGAGAAAAATACTTAATTGAAGTCTGAATGTGTTGAAGAGAATATTTAAGTAGCCTCAAAAGGTAATTAGGTTATGGTGAAACATAGAGGGATGCAAAATTAAAAGGCCAACCTGGCTGTTTTTATGGCTGAGTAGTATTCCATAGAATGTATGTGCCACACTTTTTCAGTCCATTCCTCTGTTTGTGGGTATTTGGGTTGGTTCCATGTCTTAGCAATTGTGAATAATGCTGCAATAAACATCGATGAGCAAGCACTTGTCTGATTAAGGATTCTACTGTCCTTTGGGTAGATACCAAGGAGTGGGATTGCTGGATTGTATGGTAGTTTTATTTGACATATGTGATTAAAGGTATAACAGAAATTGAAATAAAAAATTTAAAAAAAAAAGAGCTGACCTGAAAACAAACCTGGTAGCTGTAGCTAATGCGTCCTTACCTGTGTAGTTTACACATTACCTGTGTAGTCCCACCCCAGCTCACTGGCAAAGCAGTAATCAGTGGAAAGTGGTAGCAAACATACACACTTGAGTGACTTCAAGGATTTGTATCTTCAAACTCACTCAGGTGATACTTGGAGGCAGTAAGAAACGTTTTCTCAGATAGAAGAACAAACCAGTTTCTGCTTGGTTTGTTCTGATGTTGCCTGTTTGTTTCCAAATTTATCTAATTCAACAGTGTGAGATATTTTACAAAGCATTACAGGTAGAAATTAAGCTAATACAAAAATAAATGAATGCATTCACTAGTGAACAAATCAAGTCCAACATAGTATTTCATATGTAATCAGAAGAATTTTGAACAAATGTGAGACTTCTACTCAGTATAGCACTGGAAAAGGCCGCTGTGGAAAGGAGAGGCCCAGATACATTATATTACGTAGGTGCTCTTAATGGGGCTTGCTCAAGAATAGGCCCGTCCCAGTGGATTTGAAATTTTCTTTGCTATTCGTAAAAGACATTCAGGACTTATTTATTTATTTATTTATTTATTTATTTTTCATCAAGGTGTGTGTGCTTGTTGGAGAGAGAAAGAGACAAAGTGAGAAAGCATCTCCACCCTCTCAATGGGGAATGGTCTTGCTCAATCCCTTTCCCTTCATTTTTCCCTTCTGTAGAAATTTTGGCCAGGAATGTACATGTGTCTTTGTTTGTTTGTTTGTTTTTTGTCTTTGATTTACTATTATTATTTTTAAACTATTTGTTGCAAGGCACCTGTGCTCACCAGAAAGAGAGAAAGAGAAGTGAGAAAAGTCACCAGGTTAGGGACTCAAACCTCAGTCAGCCATGTTCGAGTTTAGAACCCTAACCACCATGCCACTTGTCCCTGCTCTAGTATGTTTTTCTTTTTTATTCTATAGGGCACGTGTGCTCTCTGGAGGGGAAGAGAGAGAGAGAGAGACAGAAAATAAGAAATCACCATCTGGGGGCTGGCCATGCCATAATCCCTTCTCCTTCATTCTCCTCTTGGGATCTTGGGCACATAAGCACAGGTGCCTGGCATGAGTTTTAAGCTGCTGGGTCTAGGACTAGAGCTATGGTCGACTGTGTGCGAATCCAGTGACATAACTGCTTTGCCATCTGCTCATCTTTCCAGTGTATTTTGCAAGCTTCCAGTTCTGTGTCTCGAACTACACAGTTGGCCATATAGGATCCAGCCACCTTAACTACCACACTACCATCTGACCTTAGACCAAATTTTTAAGAAGACAAATAGTGTCAAAATTATGATTAAGCAAATTACAAAAGAACAAAAATGGTGGATTCTAATTGATCTAATTTTTTTTTAAATTGCCTCTGGGTCTGTATACCTACCAGAGAGAAACAGAGTGAATATAAGCACCCTCCAATGGGGCATAATCACACTGTAATCCCCTCTCCTCCCTATCTCCACCCTGTTGGAATTCGAGCTATACACGTATGAGTGTTTCGTGTGCTTTCCAAGCTGCCAGAGCTGGGATTTGAGCTGAGGTCGGCTGTGTGGGATCTGACACCCTTAACCAATAGGCTATGGGGCTGACCCAATCAAATATATCTTAATAAATAAATTAAAGATGTGAGAAAGAAGGAGACCTATGCCTACCAAGCAGTTGAGCAATTTACAATGAATTTAAAAACCTCTCATCAAGACCTTGCACATCAGTATGTCTACTCTGCTTTGTTTTGATTTAGTATTGGAGTAGAAGTGTGTTGCTTAGGGTCTGTTGAGAATGAAATTGAGTCTATAAACATATTGCTTAGAATTATTTTGCTGAATGAATTATGTACTAGGAAAGCATTAATAAAATAATTTCATCTGTGAGGGGGAAATGGAGCACCTAGAGCGGTAAAGTGAATAGAATACTTAACACTTTTTTTTTTTTTAAACTGCCAAAATAAGGAGGTACTTTGGTACTGCCACAATCAGGAGGCCAGTTTAAAAGATAGTTATGGGATGGGTCAGGGCCTGCTGAAAAGAGCAATTCTCTCTATTTCTATTACTGCCTAAACATGAGTCATAAATCAGCTGATTGGATTCTCATCTATTTCTGAAGGATAGAGAACTAGACTACTTGATATGGTTATTAAGTGTCCATCCATTTATATCAAAGAGTACAAAGAGTCCTCCTTCCTTTCAAGATTATATTGCCTTCAGTTTTTAACCCTTTGCATTATGGAAAATGAGGAAATTTTGTTTGCCTCACTCAATGGTTAAAAATGACCTCAGTGTGAAGGCTGATCTTTGCCAAATGAATATGAAAACTATCAACATAACCATTTATGTAATTTATCCAAAGAGGACTGCATAGCAATTGAATTCCATACGATTCATCAACTCCAAGGTCAAATATCTGAATATTGGCTCTCTGCAGTGGAATATTATGTAGAAAACTCAAGGAAATGCTGAAATTATACAATATGTCCTGGACATGAGGCAAACGAATTTAGGCTACACTGAAACTGACTTTAAGATGCTAATCTAAGTCCTTTCTTGCAAACCCTTTGAAGACTGAATAGCACATCCATTTCAGATTTGTACAGACTCCATTGGTTTCTTCAATGTCATGACTCAGGATTATTGCAGATATTCAAGGTGGTTTTCAAACCTAACTCTGGCAATCTCTAAAATTCTATTAGCTTGCGAAAATAATAGGTTGGAATGTACATATTCTCTATATTTTTCTTCAATGCTATGTGTAGAAACATTGGCATCAGGGTTTTGATAACCTTACCACGATGCTATATCAGCATTTACAAAGTTTGTTCTTAGGACACTAGATCCACAAGCTATTAAAAGATATTCTCATTTCACTGCCAAATAAGTTTGGGCAAAGTTTCACCCTCAGTTTTTCTTCTAGTGAATCACAAAGTGCATGGGAGTATTAAAGAAATCACAACAAAGCAACCATTTAGCTTTGATTATTTCAGTATTTCTCAAAATTATTTGGGCAGATAATATTTTCTCTCACAAGATACTTATTCACATCTTCTAGAAAAAATATATCATGGAACACTCTCACAAGATACTTATCAACATCTTCTAGAAAGAATTTATCATGGAACACTATTTCAAATGAATCAAGAAACTGACTTGGCATGTGTATTGAAATAATTGATTGTTACTGGATACTTCAATAATTAATTATCATATCTCCTTGCATTTGTGCATAGTATTTCTTCCTCCCTGAATGACAGCCTATCATTAGCAGTCCACTTATTCCCCTGTCCCATCTCTATGTTGGACAAGACCTCTTAGGTACCAGCTAAAATGGCATGTCCCAGGCCAGCGATGGCATGGTAGTTGGTGATTGGATCCACATGGTCAATTGCAAATGTCCTGGACCATGAAGCTTAAAAAATGTGCTAGATATATGTATTTGTGGCCAAAATCCTACAAGAATGGAGGAGAAGAAATAGTAGTATGATCATCCGAAAGTATCTTCTCACTTTTTCTCTCTCTCTAGCAAGCACACGTTCCTTTAGCAAATAGTAAAGGAAAACAAAAACAAAACAAAAAACCCATGTCCTGTGGGAAGCCATTCCTGATACCTGAGCATTGCATTGGATGTTCCTTCTGTAAACTTTCCTAAGCTACTAATACTGCGTGGTAGCTTTATATCAGTACTTCCAATCCTTTTCACTTTTTTACTTGAAAGAACTGGCTGTGTCTTATTCCCCACTGTAAACTTGGTGCCCATAACACTCTGTAAATGAGAAATGGCAAAAAAGAGAAGCCCAAAACAAAAACAAAACCAACAAAAAAGACAAAAATGAAAAGGCTCAGGGAAGTATACCTTTAGATAGGTTTGACTGATCGGGATGAGATTTAAAGTCCTAAGGAGAAAAGGTTAGGGCATCAGAGAAAACCACAACATTCCTGCACCATGAGAAAACTATCCTAAAGAGAATGGATATCATGTAGCCATTAAAACAATGGAATCATTTGTAGAAGATATTAAACTCTTGGTTTGTGCGTAAGAAGGCCCTTGGGATAATTTATTCACAAGTTGTTTATTAATTTGCTTTAAGGAAATACGGTGTGCTGAGCTTCTTTTGGATTATGAAGTAAACAGATGTTTCTTTCTCCCACAATGGGGCAAGCTACTTACATTTTGTTTTTCCTAAAAGTCAACAGTAGTGCACATAATACTATAGAGATTTTATGTATTTTTATACAACTACACCATTTACATAGCCAATGTTTTCATAAATAAAGCTCTATGAATGGGTTTAAGAAAGAGACTGTTCTGGAGGAAAAGCAAATATTACTAGTGATTAGAGAATTAGAGGTATTGTTCAGGGACAAAGTTTATCCAGGCCTAGTTGTAAGGTCCATCTCAACAATAAAGAACAAGAGGTTTTTTTCTTTATTTGTATTTGATTTTTATTTATTTATTTACTTTTTGTTGTAGAGCACATGTGCTTGTTGAGAGAGACAGAAAGAGAAAGTGAGATATCACTCCCTGGAAATATGGCCACACTGCAATCACTCCTCCTTTGTTCTCTCCTCTGGATTCTGGGCCTGCATTCACATGCACCTGCGGTGTTTTCCAAACCACCAGGTTCCAGACTCAAACCACAGATCCAGCCATGTGAGATCCAGTGTCTTAACCACCGCACCACCCAGTAGTCCAAATTTCTCTCTTTGAATAAGCCTATATGTGACTTAAATAGACATTTTTCTCTGAGTAAAAGAAAAACCAAAGTCTCACCTAAGGACATCTTCTTTATTACTAACATTCAATACCTAGAAATCTCAGCCCTGGTACATGGACTAGACTCCTAAATCATTTCTCAGTTTTTCTTTCCCCTAATGCACAGCTTAAGATTCTAGGATGTGTCACTACAAACCCCTGTCATGCACTACGTGCGTTATTTGTGTAGATTCCTTAGCCACTTTATTTCTCAGCTTACAGATCTGGAAAACACGGATGATGGTAGTACTATCTACATTGTAAGGTATTAGCAATGTTAAATTAGATTGTTTAAGTTTATTAACTTCTATCTTTTATGAGTGAGACACAGAGAGAGACAGAGGCAGAGAGCACCTCTAACAGGTACTTGATGTTGCGATTCACCCCAAACTTCAGCTAGTCTCACATCATAGAAACACATGTGCCCAGGGAGGTCTCTAGACACAAGCCTAGAACCTTATCATGTGAAGTGGGAAGTGTCATGTTTTATTGCAGTGCTGCCATTGGCTCCTTACATTAGTTATTATATGTCTGACAATTAAAATAAGCACTGAGTATTAGCTAGTTTTAAATTTATTAGTATTAGTTAATAATTTATCATTCATAAAGTACTGATTCTCTCTCTCCCAATCAAAATTGTCTAAGACTTTCCCAAGTCTAAACTTCTCAACTCTTCTGTCTTAAATAATACTATATTTGCCACTATTCCTGATATTGAGTCCAATATTTAGCTTGGATATCTCCCCAATATACCAAAAATATGCTTACTTCTTAGTGCTGCCTTGAAGTTTTGTGCACATGCTTCTCTTTTCATATATGCATCTATTTCCGGTTGCTATAACTCAATACTACAGTAATTTATAAGCAATAAAGCTTTATTTAGCTCAGGTTCTGGAGTTACAAAGTCAAGGGACAGCATTTGTGGAGGACCTTCCTGCTGGTGGGAACATTCTATAAAATCCTGAGGTGGCAAAAATTATCATATGGTGAGAAGGCAAGAATATATGTCATCTTTGGTCATGCTCCCTCTTTTTATAAAGTCACCAGTATTTACTCATAAACACTCCTAATCCTATTTACCTCTTAAAGGCCCCATTTTTTTTTCTTTTTAAAATTTTTTCAAATGATGAATGAGCATGCCAGAGAAAGAGAGAGAGAGAGAGAGAAAGGAGAGGGAGAAAGTAGCCCCAATGGGCCTTAGTGATGCCATACTATCTTTTCCTCCATCTCTTCATCCTGCTGGGATTTTGGTAAGCAAGAAAATGCACCCTGGCTGTTTTCTAAGCCCTCCAGTTCAATGACTTGTATCACACTGTCAGCCATGTGGGATCCAGCTGCCTAAACTACTAAGCCATAGGCCAGCCTGGCCCCATTTCTTAATACCACCACATACGGTTTCTTCTTTCTAGTAAGGCAATTATAACTACTCTTCCAGGTCTAGTTCTAACATAATTTCATGGGAAATAATCAATTTTTCCTTGTCTCTGTAATCATAATACTTCCTTTTCCAAACCAGCCAAAATTCAGCTTTGTACCATACACAGGTATTTATGAGTATATCACAAAAACATATCACAATATACTTTTCTTGAAAATGTAAAAGAGAACGTCACTATCTTTGAGAGTACTGGAATTATTCTGATACATCCATAAATGTTTGGAGAAGATTATAAACTGCACTTGTCCATTTTTTTCTTTTGTTTCAGCCAGTTGGCTCATTTATTATGGGCACTAATCATAAAGCTTTTGTTGCAAAAACTGCACCAATTTGCCAAAGTGATGCAAATAAGAAGAAATATAATTAATGGAAATATTACAGTGCTTCTAAGAGAGTAGCAAATATATGACCCTTGATACCTTGTTTGAAAGTGATGACATATAATGTTTTAATATTTTAGAAGGCCAATGCTATGATTTTATTGTTCTGTCTTATTTATTTTATTAGGTCATCACAGATGAGTTTTTGCAACTTAAAAAGTGAAATATTACTCTGATTCCTTCTCCATCTTTCATGAAAATAATGGCCGAGTAACTCCTTTTCCTTTCCTTTTCTTCTGTCTAGCTCTAATAGAGTCTGTGATGGTTTATGTATTTCTCCAAATAGTCATATAATTTAAAAATTTTATTTATTATAACTATTTTTAATGATTTCTTGTTTACATTTAATTGTATATCTTTGTGGGGCACAATATGGTTTCTCAAAGCATACATGAAGTGTGTGATAATCAGTATTAAAATTTCATTGAAAAGGGCTAGGGACCATATCTAAATCTAGTTACCATCCTTCTTGAGAGTAAGACGGAAAAAATTTCTTCCTTCAGGATCAAGTGACTTTAGCACAATAGGAAACAATAAAGTGAGTTCTAAGTGACTTAAGAAAGTGTCTTGTTCTTACAGAGTGCTTTATGTACTACTTTTCTGATATCTCAGCTTCTATCTTGAATTATCTCTAATTCTTGTCCATGCCTATGAAATTTAATACATTTATCTTTGAAATTGTGTATTTTTGCAACTAATTATACACTGTCTGATGTTATTCAGTCCCATGTATTAAGCCAGTAATCTAGAAATCATCCTTTAATCTTCCCATTCTTTAAAGCATTTTTAATCCTAATGATACTACTTCTTTTTTCCTTTTTCTTTTTAAGAGATTTTTCCTATAGGGTGCATGGGCTCCCCAGAGAGAAAGAGAGAGACAGAGAGATAGAAAGCAAGAAATCACCCCCAAGGGTGATGATCGTGCTACAATCCCTTCTCCTCCATTCTTCTCTTGGGATTTTGGTCATGCACACACATGGGCCTGGTGTGTTTTAAGCTGCTGGGTCCAGGACTAGAACTCTGATCAAGTATGTGGGAGTCCAGTGATGTAACCATTACACCATATGCTGGTCCCCTTACTCAAATTTATCTTTTAGCCTGACCTTTCAATGATCTCTAACTTATAAACTTAAACATATCAAACTGACATTGAAAAGTACACAATAGGGAATGTAGTTCCAACATATCAATAGTATAGCCTATAAGAACTTTTGTGAAGTGGGATCTACTCAGTTGTTAAGCCATATCCCATAAGTCCTGATGTCTCCCTCACTATGCTAGTCCTTGAATAATATATTTTAGGAATACTGAATTAGCTACATTATTATTGTAAGGATACACACTTGAGCTGGTATGCTTCTATGCATTCTGTTCCTTCTATTTGGAAAGCTTTTTTCTTATATTTTCCCTA
>NW_006159610.1:4732788-4744691 GCF_000334495.1 Tupaia belangeri chinensis | reverse complement strand
TACAAGTCTAACCTAAATTGGTCTCACCTAAAGTAAAATTTCCTTTGACTACCCCAGTGAAACTTAGATGTTCTTTACTCTGATTTCCAGTATACTTTATGTATTTCCATTATAATAAAATGTTTGCTAAGCAACAGCTGAGTAGGTACTTTTTGTCAAACTAGACTTATTTTTTAGGATGGAAAAAAAACAGAAGACACTCTCTAATTTTGTTTCTTATATATATTTTTTTTTCTTTTTTTGGAGAAGTTTTTGCTATAGGGCACATGCGCTCACCAGACAGACAGAGACAGACAGAGAGACAGAAAGTGAGAAATCACCCCCCAGAGGGGATGGCCATGCCACAATCCCTTCTCTTCCATTCTCCTCTCGGGATCTTGGGCATGCAAGCACACGCGCCTGGTGTGAGTTTAAGCCGCCGGGTCCAGGACTCGAACTGCGGTCGACTATGTGGGAGTCCAGCGACATAGCCATTACGCTAACTGCTGGTCCATTTGTTTCTTATATTAACGACGGGTTATCACATATAAAAAAAATAAAGAAAAACATGACAGTTAAGGCATTGTAAAAGTGGCAATATTGAAACATAATTTATTCTCAAGAAAGGTGATTTTACTATTTTCTCTCTCAAGAATCAGATAGCATAGGATGGCTATAAGTTATTTGTTCTCACTTTTTTTTTTTTTTTAGGCTGTTACATTGTTATGTTTTTCTATATTATTCCACAACAGGATCAAGTCATCCCTGAATCACCTGGATCTTTAGAAGGAAGGGCACTCTGGCCCAAAAGTAGGCACCCCAACCATCATCACCGTTAGCACCATCATCGTTGTCATCATCACCATCGCCATCCCCAGCACCTACCACTGTCTTGACCACCACTCTCGCCTTCATCCATAGTTCAGAAGTTGGTCATAAGCATTTGCCAAGGTCCAGCCTAATTCACTCAAAGCTGAGTTCTCATATGACAGAACTATCAACCATATTCTTTTATGTTTCACAAGAAATTAAATCTGAGAAATTGCTAGAGGGAATGGAATCACTGGCCTGGAAAAACAGAGTTCTTGGCAAGCGGCAGGCCGTTGTGTCACTGACAGAAGGAGAGAGAATAAATAATGGGAGCGCCACAGGCTATTGTTTCTGGAAACAAGATATATAAAGTAATAGACACTGTTATCCTCTGGTTGGACAAAACAAGGCAGAGACTCAAAGAAGGAGGACAGATAAAACAGCCTTAAAATGAACACATATACCAGCAACTTCCACCAGGATGAAAAGAGATGCTTAAGGAATAAATAAGGATTATACTCTCACATAAAGAAAATAAATCCTTTGGTTTTGTTTTATCTGTAAGTAGATTTTGAAAGATGGCCTTTGTTGAACTTCAGGAGAAAAACCACAGGAAAAAAAGAGTCATGCTGACATTCCCCCCAATGGCTGCTTTTCTGTTTCTCCAAGGTTGAGTATGCATAATGTCCAGATACCAGATCAATCAGGAACAAGACAACCAAACCATTTTACCCTTTTTAGAATCATGTAAACAAAGCAGCAGTTTTCAAATAGTTGTTTTGGTTTAGCCACGAGAGTCAGAGATTTTTACCACAGCCTACTCCCTTTAGAAATTGACACCAAAAATACAAACGTAAGGAATGGATGTCAAACTATAAAAATGGAAGATCTTGCATCCTATAAAGAACATGCAATGCTTCTTATCCCTTTAGAAATTGACACCAAAAATACAAACGTAAGGAATGGATGTCAAACTATAAAAATGGAAGATCTTGCATCCTATAAAGAACATGCAATGCTTCTTAGCTTGTCTTTTGATTTTAATGCAAATCTATATCAAATTGATATATCTAGAAATAACTATGTGAGCTTTTTTTTCTTTATAAAATCAATCTATCCTCTAATATGTTTTTCTTCTTGAGTCATTTTACAACTATTATTTTCTATGATATTTTCACTAAAGTCCTTTAGCATGTCTTTAAATTACCCATTTAAACTCACTGAAGGAGTGCTTTCTAAAGTATAGGATATAGTTTAAAGAGTGTTGGAATGGGTGGGCTTGATTTCAGATCTACTCTGTGTTAATCATTCTTTGTGTGACTTGAGGGCAACTATATATTTTAGCTTCTATTCTACTATTTGGAAAATGAACAAATTGATCTAAATGACCTGCAAGATCCAATTCTAACTCTAATTTTCCAGTTTCCATGCTGGCTGATTTCAACAACCACTGACAATTATTTCACTCTACATTCAAGCTATTTATTTAGTGTTTCCTGTTGCCAGACAATGGACTAAGAAGATGAAGAAGAGTAATCAATTTATTTTGCTCAGCATTGCCGATTATTTTCTTTGGATCCTTTGAAATGTAAGAAGTTAAAAAGGACATTGCATCCACCCTATATCTCTGTTTCTCAGTGTAGCCTGAAGGAGTTAATGTGGAGCTTAGGTTTAAGGCATAAGCAAAATCTTTTGAGTTGCTATGAGTCAGGTTAGTGAGACTCTAATTGTGTGAAACTACAGAGAAGCATAAAAAAAATAGAAATGTCCCTTTTTCCTCTAAGTTATTAAAATGTAAGTTTTAGGGAAGAGTAAAATATGGGGAGAATCAAATTACATAGTACAGAATTACAGTTAACCTGCCGGCACAAATTAGGTGCCATTATTTGCTGCTGAATAAATGTAATGATTGAACATGAATTAAGCCAGCGGTTATTTCTTAGAGACTTATAGCTCAGTACAAAGACATTCAAGACATGGTTTCTGCTTTCAAAATGAATACAATGTAATTGTGAAGAATTAACACAACCATCACCACTCCATATATTCATGCAAAAAGTTAAGTTAAATATGGAGTTGAAACAATTTAAGACAATAAAAGAACTAGAATAATCTAAAGATGGCAGGATTTGAATAAATGAGGGAGGCCTATGTCATAAGAAAATCACAAGAGCAGAGTGTCATGAAAAATGAGTAAAGACACGGATTTAGCTGAAGACGAAGAGTTACATAAAGGAAACCAAGTGATAACACTAGAAATATGGTTTGGAACTTAAAGGCACACATTGTTATGAACTGGAGGTTTGTATTCCCCCAAATTCGTATGTTGAAGGTCTAACCCCTAGAGAGAGTATTTGATAGTGCCTCAGGAGAGCATTAAAGTTAAATGAGGTGATAAAGGTAGACCCCTTGTGATGAGATCAATGTCCTTATAAGGAAAAACACAAAAGAACTTGTTCTTGTTCTCAATCCCTCTTTCATGTGAGGGCACAGAGAAAAGGCAGATCTACAAGGCAGGGAGCGAGCCCTCACCAGTAACTGAATAGGTCGAAACCTTGATCTTGGACCTCTGACCTCCAGAACAATGAAAAAAATATTGAAACTATGAAAAGTTGTGATGCATTTTTGCATAGACAAACATAGAAAAATACATCATGACTTTCTTGATTACCTAATAAATCTCTGGTGTTTAATTCACCTGTGACTTTGTGTTATGATCGCTCAGGGTACTCATCTGTACTTCATCCCATAGCGAGTGGAAAACATTAGTTTTGAGATAAAGATTTTGAGAAGATAAACAATTAAAGTAAATTCTGGACGATAAATATGCTGGGAAGATATATGTAACTCTAGAAGAAATGAGGAGGCCCTAAAAAGAAGGAAATGGAATGGTGGTAGAACTCACCTAGAAAGCGTTTATGGTAATGAAGTGTGGTGATACAACTCTTGTGAGAATCGACACATGGAAGGAAGCACTGAACACAGAGAGCACACGCAGGAGAGCAAGACCTAGTTAAAATAACATCTGAGGGGGTGGCCGTGGTTGTGTAGAGGTAGCGCGACACACACATGGACACACATGCGAAGGTCCTGGGTTTGCATTAATATATCTTTAACTTCTACATAACATCCCTCAGATAATTGAGGATGACTATGTCTGCTTCTTTCCAAGTAAAATATCTCTACTTCCTTTGAACATTTCTCATATAACATGCTTTCAATATCACTATGCATAGAACTGAAAATAATATTCAAATACACTCTGATGAGGGGAACTATTATTGCTTTCTTTCTGAACATAATGTTTTCATTAAAGTCCATATGAGAATATAATGCACATGGTATTAATTGGTTTATGTTAGTAGATATGGGATCAATATAGAACAGTGTTTATCTTTCTGTGCTTGACTTGTTTCACTTAGAGTATTGTTCTCCAGTTTATCCATATTGTTGTGAATGATAGAATTTTCTCTTTTTAAAGCCGTATAGTATTCTATTCTGTTTGTGTGCATCTGTACACCACATTTCTTTCATTTTTTTAAATCTTAATTGCCAGAGGGTGTGTATGCTTGCCAGAGAAAGACAGAGAGACACAGAGGAAGAAAGGACCTTCAAATGGCGTGTGCTTGCTCTGCAATTCCTTCTCCTCCATTTCTCTATCCTGTTGAGATTTTGGGCAGGCCCACACATGCACTTGGCCTCGAGGACTAGGATTCAAACCAGATCACTTATGTGTGATCTGGCTCCCTCAACTCCCAGGCTATAGGGCCAAGCCAAGTATTTCCTCATTTTCATTATTTGTTCATTAATTGATGGACACTTAGGTTGTTTCTCTAATTATTATGGCTAGTGTTGAACATAGAATAAGAGACTTCTTTGATGTATTGATTTCAGTTCCTTTGGGAGTATATTCAGAAGTGAGATTCCTGGATCATATGTCAATTTCATTTTTTAAATTTATTTATTTGTTTACTTATTTATTAATTTTAGAGAGGTTTTTGCTATAGGGTACGTATGCTCGCAGGAAAGACAGACAGAGACAGAGAGAAAGAAAGCGAGAAATCACCCCCCAAGGGGTACGGTCATGCCACAATCCCTTCTCTTCCATTCTCCTCTAGGGATCTCGAGCACGCATGCACATGCACCCAGCATGAGTTTAAGCCACCGAATCCGAGACTCAAACAGCGGTCGAGTATGTGAGAGTCCAGTGACATAGCCATTACGCCAACTGCTGGTCCCAATTTTTTGAGCAGTCTCTATACTCTTTGCATGGGGACTAAACTGAAGTGCAGTCCCATCAGCAGTGCATAAGTGTTCTCTTTTCTCTACTGGCAATTAACTTCATCAATACTTGTTATCTTTTGTCTTTTTAATGATAAACATTCTAGGGTTAGTCCCATAGCCTAGTGGTTCAGGAAACCAGCTCTTACATGGCCAACCATGGTTCAAATCTCAGCCCTTGAAGTTTGAGACACATGCTGTATATACATGCTCCAAATCTTGAAATATGGAGTAATGGAAGATAAGGATTTGGGGCATGACCACACACCATTGGGAGTGAGGTGCTTTCTCCTTCTCCCTCTTTCTGTCTCTCTCTAGCAAGTGCATGCACCTTCTGAAAATTAAAAGATGTTTTAAGAAGTATTCTAGCAGGTGTAAAACGATATCTCATTGTGTTTGTAATTTTCATTTCCTCATGATAGTGATTTTGAGCCTTTCTTCATATACCTGTTGAGAGACTGTGTTTGGGAGGGTGGAGATAGGGACACATTGGCTGAAGGACACAACTTGCCAGTTAGACTGGAGGAATGAATTTTTGTGATCTGTTCCAGATAAAATACTGAAATGATATTTATGTTAATTCCACAATTTATACACATATCAAAACATCATATATATTTTGTAAATATATTATTAGTTTTCAACTACAAATGAAGTTAAACAAAAAATAAAGCCATGATCACATTGTCCACCTTTTTTACTTCTCAAAGTCCCAAGATGTAACCTGTATGTGTGTATATGTGTATAAAGAAAATCCCATACAGAAGTAGAAAGCTATTAAAAGTTCCATCATTTTTATAGAAATTCTTAAGATAGAAATATATAGGATCATATCATGAAAGAAAGAACATTATAGAAGAAGACCATTCAGAACATAATTATAGTTTCAGGGGAGCTCCAAGTTCATATGTGCACAGGAGTGAAAAGGGACAAAGGAACAGAAAGGTAAAAGGTTAGAGCCCAAAGTCTAATGCAAATGACAGAAACAAAGAACAAAAATAATGTAAAGAAGGAATTGAAGAGAGAAAAAATTTTCTAGATCTAGAAAAGTTCCAATCTTTAAGTTGGAAAGGCCTAATGCATGCTAGAAGGATGTATTTGTAGTTAACTTATGAAATATCCCAACTTTTTTCTACGTAAATTATTAAGCCAGATCTACATTTCTTTATTCGGCTACTCATATTTTGGATTCTTTTAAGATAAAATTTTGTTTTATTTTATTTATTTTTCATAATGTCAAGATCTTTTTAAATTCTGACTCCAATAAAACGCACTCATTTTCTCTTCTTTATTTGCACTATTCACAGATTTGCACTAATATTCATTTTGTCATCGATGCATTGATAAAACATAATAAGTAAAATTTTGCAGTATTTTAGTGAGCTACAGAAACTTTCAAGTCTCTCCAAAAAGTGATTAATTAATCTTTTCTGGATAAAATAATTTAATTAAGTTTGAGCTATATTTTATCCTCCCCACCATCCATAATGTTGCCCACACACATATCCTAAAAACAATTGTCAAAAATAAAATTAGAAGGGAGAGGACCAGCAGGTGGCATGGTGGTTGAGGCGCTGGATTCCCACATGGCCGACCATGGTTCAAGTCCTGGACTTGGTAACTTGCTTTCTCACTTTCCCCTTCTCTCTCCCTCTGTCTCTCTGCTCAAATTAAAAAAATAAATAATCATAATAAATAAAATTAAATAAATAATTAAAAAATATAAGGGGAACTGGACAGTGGTGAAGTGATAAAATGAAAGGTTCTATAAGGCACACTTTTTATTTACTTTTTGAAAGATTTTTGCTATAGGGCACATGTGCTCACCAGAGAGAGATAGAAAAGTGAAAAATCACCCTCCAGAGCCATATCACAATCCTTTCTCTTGTATTCTCTTCTCAGGATTTTTGGCATAGCATGAACATATGCCCAGGGTGAGTTTCAAGCTGCTGAGTCTGGGATTCAAACCATGGTAGGCCACGTGGGAGTCCAGCACCTTAACCACTATGCCACCTGCTGACCCTGTAAGGTTGATTTACATGGTAGAGTTGCTGGTTCTAATGTGGAGGTCCAGGAAGGTGTGTGCCTATGATCCAGACTGACTGGGAGTAGGGGCGGGTTGGGGTTAGTCCCATAGCCTAGTGGTTCAGGAAACCAGCTCTTACATGGCCAACCATGGTTCAAATCTCAGCCCTTGAAGTTTGAGACACATGCTGTATATACATGCTCCAAATCTTGAAATATGGAGTAATGGAAGATAAGGATTTGGGGCATGACCACACACCATTGGGAGTGAGGTGCTTTCTCCTTCTCCCTCTTTCTGTCTCTCTCTAGCAAGTGCATGCACCTTCTGAAAATTAAAAGATGTTTTAAGAAGTATTCTAGCAGGTGTAAAACGGTATCTCATTGTGTTTGTAATTTTCATTTCCTCATGATAGTGATGTTGAGCCTTTCTTCATATACCTGTTGAGAGACTGTGTTTGGGAGGGTGGAGATAGGGACACATTGGCTGAAGGACACAACTTGCCAGTTAGACTGGAGGAATGAATTTTTGTGATCTGTTCCAGATAAAATACTGAAATGATATTTATGTTAATTAGATTGACTTAACCATTCCATAATGTATACATGTATCAAAACATCATATATATGTTGTAAATATATTATTAGTTTTCAACTACAAATGAAGTTAAACAAAAAATAAAGCCATGATCACATTGTCCACCTTTTTTACTTCTCAAAGTCCCAAGATGTAACCTGTATGTGTGTATATGTGTATAAAGAAAATCCCATACAGAAGTAGAAAGCTATTAAAAGTTCCATCATTTTTATAGAAATTCTTAAGATAGAAATATATAGGATCATATCATGAAAGAAAGAACATTATAGAAGAAGACCATTCAGAACATAATTATAGTTTCAGGGGAGCTCCAAGTTCATATGTGCACAGGAGTGAAAAGGGACAAAGGAACAGAAAGGTAAAAGGTTAGAGCCCAAAGTCTAATGCAAATGACAGAAACAAAGAACAAAAATAATGTAAAGAAGGAATTGAAGAGAGAAAAAATTTTCTAGATCTAGAAAAGTTCCAATCTTTAAGTTGGAAAGGCCTAATGCATGCTAGAAGGATGTATTTGTAGTTAACTTATGAAATATCCCAACTTTTTTCTACGTAAATTATTAAGCCAGATCTACATTTCTTTATTCGGCTACTCATATTTTGGATTCTTTTAAGATAAAATTTTGTTTTATTTTATTTATTTTTCATAATGTCAAGATCTTTTTAAATTCTGACTCCAATAAAACGCACTCATTTTCTCTTCTTTATTTGCACTATTCACAGATTTGCACTAATATTCATTTTGTCATCGATGCATTGATAAAACATAATAAGTAAAATTTTGCAGTATTTTAGTGAGCTACAGAAACTTTCAAGTCTCTCCAAAAAGTGATTAATTAATCTTTTCTGGATAAAATAATTTAATTAAGTTTGAGCTATATTTTATCCTCCCCACCATCCATAATGTTGCCCACACACATATCCTAAAAACAATTGTCAAAAATAAAATTAGAAGGGAGAGGACCAGCAGGTGGCATGGTGGTTGAGGCGCTGGATTCCCACATGGCCGACCATGGTTCAAGTCCTGGACTTGGTAACTTGCTTTCTCACTTTCCCCTTCTCTCTCCCTCTGTCTCTCTGCTCAAATTAAAAAAATAAATAATCATAATAAATAAAATTAAATAAATAATTAAAAAATATAAGGGGAACTGGACAGTGGTGAAGTGATAAAATGAAAGGTTCTATAAGGCACACTTTTTATTTACTTTTTGAAAGATTTTTGCTATAGGGCACATGTGCTCACCAGAGAGAGATAGAAAAGTGAAAAATCACCCTCCAGAGCCATATCACAATCCTTTCTCTTGTATTCTCTTCTCAGGATTTTTGGCATAGCATGAACATATGCCCAGGGTGAGTTTCAAGCTGCTGAGTCTGGGATTCAAACCATGGTAGGCCACGTGGGAGTCCAGCACCTTAACCACTATGCCACCTGCTGACCCTGTAAGGTTGATTTACATGGTAGAGTTGCTGGTTCTAATGTGGAGGTCCAGGAAGGTGTGTGCCTATGATCCAGACTGACTGGGAGTAGGGGCGGATTGCAGCCTCTGGACTTTGTCAGAGGCTCTCTCTCTCTCTCTCTTTCTCTCTCTCTGTCTTTCACTAATGGATAAATCAAAATATATAAGATCTATGGTATTCCTGTATCATCAGTTCAGAACCTGGATGAGGTTCTTACTGATTCATTTTTATGAAATCATGATTGTGACTGTCTCTTTGTCTTTCTGTCTGCTTCTCTGTCTCTCTCTCTGTCTCTTTCATGGAAGAAATAAATAAGCAAACTTATTTTAAAAAGTAAGTTATAGATCAGTCGTAAATGCTTCATTTGTGTAAAAAGCACAGGCAATGTTTATGCCCATTTCAGAATTTGAGTAGTGTTATATATAGAATTAATTATAATGATTGCCTTTCTGCAGGGAAACTGAGAGAACAGGCTAGAAATCAACGACAGGAAAAAGACTATATATCGTTTCTATTTTGTAACATAGTCACTTACTCCTTATTCAAATTATTAAAATTGAAAAAGAAAATTCTAGGCCAGCTGATGGCATGGTGGTTAGGGCAGCTGGGTCACACACAGGCAACTGTGCAGTTTGAGTCCCAGGCATGGTAGCTTGAAAAACACACTGGATGTGTGTGCATGTGTCCAAAATCCCCAGAGGAAATATGGAAAAGGGATTATGCCACGGCATCCCTTCCAAGGAGTTCTTTCTCCCTTTCTCTCTCTGTATCTCTTTGTCAGACTCATATGCACTCTGCTAAATTAAAAAAAAATAGAAAGGGAAAAAGAAAGAAGGAAAGGAGGAGTATTCTAGTGACTCAGGATTTTAGACTTTATGAACCAAAAAAACTTAAAAAACATGAACTACCACAACATTGTCAATATTTAACTTCATCATATGAAGACATTACAATAACTTACATCTACCATCACCATCATGTCATTAAAAAAATAGGAAATTGAATATATGAAACTTGCAGAAACAAATGAAAGTATCAGGCTAAAGGACATTCTTTTAAGTTAAGTAGAGAATTTATAAAATAAACTCTTTAAAATGGCTTTTTCTCCTTTTTTTTCCCCAGAAGACAAACATTGTGAAGTCAGTGATTCAAACCAAGACTACTCTATGTTTACCAGCCACTGTTATTCTGCCCTTTCTAGTGGGCAGTATATTCTACTTCATAGAAAAATGTAGAAACAAAACAATGCTGAGCTCTATTTCCCTTTAGTACTCTTAACATTATAGCATCTTCTAAAGAGAGACCTAGTCTTTATTGTGCTCTATCTCCAAATAAAGCTAAAAGTTATTTTTGCTACTTTTGAACCTTTTTTAAGTGGACATGTCTTGATTCATTTAGCTCTATTTCCCCAATATTATTCCAACCACTCCAATATGTCATTCTTTCATAATTATTTTTGTCATAAATGAAAGGGATATATATCCCTTTTAACACATTTATCCCTTTTAACACATTCATCATAATAATGGCTTTTGCAGCTGACCACCGAGAAGCTGATGTTAGACGACTACAATTGATATCAACTCAGATGAAGGCTCTATTTGCATTAGTTTTTGTCTCTTCAGAAGTTTTTCTTTTTCTTCATCAAGATTGTTTCTTATAGTGTCATAATTTTATTTTTGGTTAATTCCACTTATTTTTCAGTCATTTTCTCTTGGCGGGGATCTGAATCAAAAAGTTTGCATGTGTCTCTTCTGTTTTCAAATTTCTTTTACAATATGTAATAATTATTATGCCCAGTTAAGTGGGCTGGTCATTGTGTCCAATAACTCCTTTTCACTTTAATTTGACCAATTTGTTTTTTTGTCAATAATAAGTAAATTCATAGAAGCCATTTCATTAACTTCTTCAGCTTTTGGAATTCACAATAAAACAAGACATTGTCTTTAAGATTTTAGTTGGTCTCTATTTAGAAAACAATTTGACTATAAACCAATATGTAAATCTTTGAATTCCCTCACCATTAATATATGGTGCTCTTCATCAGCTTGAGTACTGTGATTAAGAAAGATTTTTAGGCCCAGTTGGTAACACATATAGACCCACATGGGGAAGGTCCTGAGTTCACACACTTAAAACTTGGCACACTGTACGTACACAATCCAGGCACTAAGACTGGGGATGTATTGTGACATGAAGAACCAACTATAGATCCTGTCTCTCTTTCTTTCTCTCTGTATCTCTCTCTCTCATGGAAAAAATAAAATGAATAAGCTTTTTACAAAGAAAGCATTTTGACTAGGCAATTTGCATAAATTACTCTAAACACTATCGCCTCTATCTATATTATTATTATTATAAATTGTTATTGTTATTTTAAACTAGAGGGCACATATACTTGGCAGAGAGAGACAGAGACAGAGAAAGAGAGAGGAAAAGGTATCACCCTTGGGGCATGGTCATGCTTTAATTCCTTTTTTATTTCTCCCTCCTTTTGGGATTTTGGGCATGTATGGATATCTACCCAGTGGATTTCTCAAGTCACCTATTCTGGGAGTTGAACTGGGCCATCGGCCATATGGGATCAGGCTGCCTTGGTGAATTATTTATCATTTTAAAACTCACCATATTACTTCTCTATAATTTAATGTAATTCTTTTTTTTTTTGGAGAGGTTTTTCGCTATAGGGTGCATGTGCTCGCCAGACAGACAGAGAGAGACATAGAGACAGAAAGCGAGAAATCACCCCCCAGGGGGG
>NW_006159610.1:4721774-4731502 GCF_000334495.1 Tupaia belangeri chinensis | reverse complement strand
GGGATCTTGAGCACACATGCACATGCACCCGGCATGAGTTTTAAGCCACCGGGTCCAGTATGTGAACTGCGGTCAACTACGTAGGAGTCCACCGACATAGCCATTATGCTAACTGCTGGTTCCCCTTTAATGTAATTCTTGACAGAAAGTCCTCCATTTTTATATATGATATTTAAATGTCATAACTTCCATGGCAGTATGTCACTCATGAGTCCTTCTCAACTTCTTTTCTAATATCTGTAGGATTTCATAATACCTACAAGGTCCTTTGTTCAAATTATATAAAAAAGGTTCAGAAGGAAAACAAAAACAAAAACAAAAAATTCCATTCCTTTTAAGTAAGTTGAGAGTTGTTAGTTTTGGTCAATTATTTTAAATGTTTAAAATTTTGCCAGAGAGTGTGAATGTTCTCACTGGAGAGAGACAGAGAGATGAGGGGATAAAAGAGAGCACTCCACCCCGCCCCCCACCCTCTATTGAGAATGGTCATGCCATAATCCCTTCTCCATCTTTCTCTCCTTTTGGGATTGTAGGCCTGTACCCACATGCACCTGAAATGTTTTTCAAGCCACTGGTCTGGTATTTGAGCTATGCTGTTGACTATAGGGGGATCTAGCCAACTTCACCACCACACTACAAGCTAGCCAGTTTTGGTCACTTTAAACAAACTATTATCAATTATTTTATTAAATGTACTTTTTAAACTGTTCAGAAAGGAGAGACAAGAAAACTGAATAGAAAATCACTAAGAGAAAGAATTGGCTACCTGTGCTACAGAGTCTGTGACTGTATATGTACTTTGACTAACAGCCTAAGAAGACAGTGCAATTCTGGCTGAATGGACTTTGCAGCTTCTTTTTCACTTGTCTACAAAGGAAAATGAGGTAGGACTCCAATATAATCTTTGCAAAACTGGACTAAGGAAGAAGAAGTTACTTGGCAATGCTGACTATTCTTGTAATGTTTTCTGATATTTTGTGAACAGAGAGTTGAGAACTGTTTTACTCCTAGCTCTTAAAATGCCCAGGCCAACAGAGAACCATGATGCAGAGGTTCCAGGCCACATGCAAAAGGCTTCCTGACACAGAAGGTGGAGATTTGGGCTAATCTTCATTGCCTATGAATCTGTAAGAGGGGAAAAGTTAAAATCTGCATTATAACAAGCTGAAGTAGAAGCATTCTGCTAAATAGCAATAACGTATCAATATATTTTATATAAAAGTTAACATTTCTACTTTTTAAAAAAGTATTGACATTTTCCCATTTCTTAGATTTATTAACTAATATGAATACATTTTTGAAAAATTATATTCTAGTGAAAGTGTTATGTAGTATAATTTTTTTCCCCACCAGTTACATACGGAAAAGAATTATTCGACTGGCCCTTTTGGAGGAATATATGTGGCTCAACTGGATATAGCTAAGCTTTTGTGCCAAAAATGTTCTGTAGGTGAAATCTATTTCATCAATGACTGAATGTTACAAAGGTTCAGCCAGGCAATGCAATATGCACCTGGGCAGTACAATGAGAAAACATAGTTCCATCAAAAGAAAAGACCGTTTCCGTTATAACATTTGGAACCAACCCAGAAAGCTTTGCTAGATTTCTGCTGAGGCAATAGTACAAATCTATGTACAGGCTGGTGAATCTCCACTCTGGAAGAACATTAGAATCATCTGGAAAAGTTTTAAATTGATGCTTTTGCCCAGGTTCTACCAAAGCGGTTTTGATTTAATCATTTCAAAGTGGGATCCGGCATCAGCATAGATATATTTTAAGTTCTCCAAGTCTTCCTAATGTGAAACCAGGACTAAGACCCTGGTGCTTCCAGGTAGCATAGATCAAACAGCTGATTGGATTTAACTAGGTTATTGGGGATGCAGTTCTTGAGTAAAGAAAAATTGATGGCCTACATTTACTTCAGCATGTTCTTCTTTCAATTTTTATCCTTGAAAAAAATACAAAACAAAATAAAAATCTGAGAAGCTGGCACTCTCAGATCTTGTAGGTAATTTAACCTCTTCCTGAACCTCCTTTAACACTTTTTAAAAATTTTTTAAAAAAATTTTTTGGAGAGTTTTTTTTGCTATAGGGTGTGTGCACTCACCAGACAGACAGAGAGAGACAGAGAGACAGAAAGCGAGAAATCACCCCCCCCCAAGGGGAATGGCCATGCCACAATCCCTTCTCCTCCATTCTCCTCTCGGGATCTTGGGCACGCACGCACACACACCCGGAGAGAGTTTTGAAACCACTGGGTCTGGTACGTGAACCACTGTCGACTATGTGGGAGTCCAGCGACATAGCCATTACACTAACTGCTGGTCCCTTGAACACTTTTTGTCTGGCAAATCATCCATGGCCCACTGCAGTGTAATCAATGCTTTACTAATTTAGTCTCTCTGAACTGTAAGTTCCTCAAGGGCAGGGATCGTGTCTTCTTTAACTCTCTGTCTTCATTGCTCAGCACCATGCCTGCTGCTTATAAGATAAATGCACTTGCAAAACAAAATGTATTCATTAATGAAGAATAAATAGGGAATGGGCAAACAGTCAAGCACTGTGACCTCAATTACTTTAGCGATCCTCATTTCATCTTTTATTTCTTTGCTTCTAGTCTATGGTCTGTGCTTCCTGCTCTCTCACCTTTTCTTTCTTTTTTTTTTTTATTTTTCTTGAATCCTAGAACAAGGTTTTGCTTGGAAAAAAATGTTCTTTGGGACAGCTCAGTGGTAGTGGTAAGTGCTGTTCAGGATACGTGGACCCACCTGGCTGCCATTGATTGAATGCCTGGCTTGGTTGACCTGAAACACGCTGAGCATTGTGCAAGTGCCCAAGATCCAACAGGGCAGAGGACAAAGAAAGGGGACTGTGGTGTGAACAGCCTCCATGGAGAGTCTCCTCTCTCTCCGTCTCACTCTCACTCTTGCTCTCATATGTGCACATGCATGCACTCTGTAATGAACAAAGAGAGAAAAGAATAGAAGCTTTCTTTATAAATACTAACATGAATTCCTCAAACATAAATGTACCCAACCTTTAGTGCAATTTCTATTCTTGATTTACATACAAGTGAATAATTCTTTGAAAGCAAGACTATCTCATCTCCACCAATATTCCTGCTACAGATCAGAGCACATGTTAAGCCCTTAATATATACTTATCGACTTTTAGGGCCCTAATTGTTTTTCTGTGAGTGAACTCTGAGTCACATCGAGGAGGTTTTTCAGTAGTACAGAAAGTACTTTGCCTAAATGTGTATTCTCATTAGACCTTTTCTGACTCTTACAACAGAGATGCTGCTGTTTGTACCCAACACAATGTCATTCTCTAGCAGCTGAAGCACATATTTTAAGTTTGTACTGAGTTTTTTCTGAAATGATCCTAAAAAAAGTGAGCTTACTCTTTCAAAAGAGTACATTTTTTCACTAAGATTTCTTTATTAATTTTGAATTTAAGAGACAGTTTCACATTTGAATATGAAAAGCCTAACAGATCACATAAGACTTTCTGTTCTTTAGAGTTTACTTAATTCTCCCTTCCCACCACATCCCATACTGCCCATTCTGTCCTCAACGTCATCGGTGACGATTGAAAGTAATATCATTACCGTAGTGTTTTTTAAATTGGCTGCAGGTCCCTCAGTATAGTCTGGCTGAGGCCTTCCAGGTGTTTCTTTACCTTTTACAGATATCTGGAGAAGATAGTTGAGAAGATATTTTTATATTTGTGCCCTTGAGAGCCTGAAGGTTTTCTGGGATAGGCACAAACATCAGTCAAACAGAAGTGACCGTACCCCAAGTCACCCTGTATCCACTTCCTTCTCCTCCCCATGCTCCTCTCTCCTCTCCATATATAAATGACCAACTCTTCTCTAATCTCCTTTCTCCTTCCTTCTTTTCATATTCTTTTCTTCTACTTTCTTTTCACCTTTCTTTTCTGGGCCCCTTTTCCTATCTCTTTCCTCTAATAAATGTTATCTAGGTACCTCTTTAATTGAAAATAAAAGTTTGAGAGCTAGCAGAGGTGGTGGAGTGGCAATGCCATGCCACTGGATGTCGCACACACGTGGAAAGGCTCCTGGTTTGTGTCCCAGTGTCTCTCTGGGCTGGAGGAGACTGGGAGTAGATTGCAGAGCAGGCGGCCTGTGGGTGGTGCTTCTGTCTCTGTCTTCCTTGCTCACAAAAGAAATAAAAAAAAGTAATTTTAAAAAAATTTGAGAATTTACCCAACAATAAATGTATATAACTTATAATTAAACAGATGTTCATCTACTACTGCCCTAATTTTCTAAATGTGCATCTACTACTGTCCTAAGTTTTACATTAAAATATACTCCAAGTACAAACTTTAAAGAATGAGAAAAACACAGAAGATGCTTTAAAAGCATCCTTTTTTATGTATTAATTGAATAGAGCCATTTTTGCTTTTGTTAAAAATGTAAAAAATTAAGAGCATATTGGCGAGAGTAATTTGGTGGAATGTGTATCATGTTCAAGGTGTCCTGGTGTATCATTTTACAATATGGTCATTTGAAGGCTGGATTCTAAGCTCAGTTTATCTCCATATTGCTGAGACTGGTTTATTGTGTCTCAACACAGGGAACTATAAACAAGAAACTATAAATATTTCACTATCTTTTGCTTTCAACATGTTCTGTCAAATCTCTCTTCAGCATTATCTTAGGAGATCTGTAATTATTATTATTTTTTTCTGTACAGCTTAGCCTACTCTATGTTATGACATCACCATTGCAGTCAGGGATATTCTCTAGTTCCTGATTGAGAAGGGATCTTGATCTCTTTGAATTTTCCTCCTACTTAAGCACCAAAAATGAAGGAGCAGGGTGTTTTGCCCCTGTGATCTGTTTCTCTCATTCCACAGTCTAGGTTTCCAGGTATTAGACGCTGGGGGAAGGAAAAAGCAGCATCTGTGTTACAAGAGCCAGTGATGCTCTGGCACAGTTTTCCACATCTACAGTACGTGGAGGAAGTCCTAGGTTGACGCTCATTTCATTAGCTGCTAGTACCATCTGCTAACATGGCTGTCCTGGGTAGATGATATGTGTGGTTTCTAGGACAGAGGGCAGCTTTAGTCTAGCCTTTTATACCTCCTAGTACCCAGGTACAGAGAAGCAGATGTGTTTCTCTTTGGCCACCAGTACGTGTTTATGGCCTCATACCCTCCCACCCCTGCCTCCTCCCACCCTGCCACCTCTGACAGTTTAGGGGAATGGCATGCTTGGTGGCCAGGTTCTGGCATAGTCACCCAGCTCCTGCTTTTCCTTTGCTATCTATTAGTGCAGTCCTTTACCTGGAGCCTCAGGAGGCACTGGGATAGTATCTGCATTCTCCATGGCTGCGATCTATGTTGGGTAGGGTATCCTTCTATGCTTAATTTCCTTCTTAATGTATGCTCTACTTCTTTATCCCTCACTTCAGAAATCTCCAGAATAGAAGAAAAAGGAGATACTGGTTTCTCTTCATTTCTTTGTCTGCTTTTTCCCCCATTAATTAATTGCTATTATATGATTCCTCACTTACATATACTTATTATACATCTTTATGGCACATAATATGTTTTAACAAAGCATGCATGCAGTGCATATCGATTGAGTCACAGATAGTTCCATATATATTGTCCTCAACAGATAACTTTTCCTTCTTGTGCTTATTAATTATTTTTTTCTGAGCTCCCTATTTCACACTTCAAGCACAACCTCCCCATTGCAGAGGTACCTAAACTTTTCTAATATGTCTCCAACCATTCTATTTCCATTCTAAAGGAGCTTAGTGTGAGCCAGCTGAATTCACAATACTAGAATCCGATGTTGGTATCCATATCTCACAGGCACCCCAGTCTCAATAAACAGATTTCCTCTTTCTCCTCCTCCCAACCCAATCACCCAAATTATTTTACTAATTTTGGGTAGAAGGGCGTGCTCTCTTAAAATTTATACTTTGGGATACTTTTTTATGTGAAAATTAGTACAGTATTAGATGTACATTTGTTTATAAAGTATATAAATTTGTTGGAGGGAAAATTCTCATGCCTTTTTATTGTTCAACTGAAGGATATATCTAGAGAACAATATTAGAGGAACAAGGCAGAGAAAGGGATTTAAAAAACAGAGAAAAGATAAAGGTAGAAGCAAGAATCTGAAGAAAAGGGATAGGACCTCAGGAAGGATGAAGAGCTCAGTCTTTTATGCGGAGAACGGAGAAGAAGAGAGGAGAAGAAGGGAGAGAGGGAAAAGCAGGCAAAGTAGATGTAGGTCATCGTTGTTCATATGTGACATCAGCATTTACCTCTAAAGGGGCTCAAAGTCTCCAGTACACAAACATAAAAATAGTCTTTTGGCCACCTTTACACACATCTGTAAGAGATAAAGTCCCACTGGTGTGACTCAGACAGGTTATACTGAGAGTATATTGTCAATTTTTCTGAAAATTAGAATAATAATATTACTGTCAACTGAAGTGTAATCCATTGCATTGAAGAAAGAGCAAGCAGCCCTTTTACTTCCTACCTCCATTGAAGGACTATTTCATATCGCTTCAAGTCCCTTCTAATACCCAGTACTTTTTTTTTAAATCTAGTCTCACTCTTGACAGATAATCTTGTTCCTCTTACATCAAAAGAAGAAATTTCCAGAGATATTCTTCATAGGAAAAGAAAAAAAGAATTATAAAATTGATCTGGAGTCATAAAAGGCCCCATGTTGCTGAAATAATACTGTGTGGAAAGAATGAAGTAAGAGACATCTCATTCTCTGACCTCAAAATATGTTATAAAAATGTTATAATCAAAACAGCATTGTACTGGCGCACAAAATCAGATCAATGGAACAGAATAGAGAATCCACAAATAAACTGAAAAACATACACACACACACACACACACACACACGCACACACACACATATATATATATTTTTTTTTTCCCATAAGTCACATGCATTCACTGGAGAAAGACAGAGACAGTGAGAGGTAAAGTGAGAAATCACCTCCCAGGGAGGATGGACATACTGCAAACCTTTGTCCTCTATTCTCCTCCTGGGATTATGGGCATGCAAGCACATGTGCCCTATGTGAATTTCAAGCCACCAAGTCCAGGACTCAAATCATGGTCAACCATGTGAGAGTTCACACTTTAACTACTCTGCCACCTATAGAACCTTAGTATAATCATTTTTGACACAAGGCACAAGACAAACCAGTGGGGAAAAGAAAATCTATTTAGCAAATGGTGCTGGAGAAACTGGTATTCACCTGCAGAAGAATGAAACTCACCATTAACAAAATCTCTCAAAATGGATCAAAGGTCTAAACATAAAACCTGAAACTATAAAACTTGTGGTAGAAAACACAGGGGAAATTTTGGAGACATTTCAGTAGGCAAAGACTTCTTAAATAAGAACCCCAAACCACAAGCAAAGATCTCAAAAATAGATAAGTGGATTACATCAGGCTAAAAACCTTTCACACAGCAAAAGAAAAAATAATTAGTGAAGAGACAGCCCTGAGAATGGAAAAATACATTTGCAAACTGTACCTCAGATAAGAGACTGATAACCAGAATATATAGGAACCTCAAGCAGCTTATCCACAAAAAATATAACCAATCCAATTTGAAAATGAGCTGAACAGACAACTCTCCAAGGGAGACATATGAACAGCCAAAAAGCATATGAAAAAATGCTCGACATCTCTTATCATAAGGGAAATGCAAACCAAAAAAAAAATGATATACCCCTTAAAGTCATTCAGAATGGTAAGATTTAAAAATTCACAATAATCAATGGTGACTAGGCTGTGACAAAAAGAAACCCTCCTACACTTTTGGTGAGAATGTAACAGTACAGCCACTGTGAAGAACAATATGAAGTTTCCTTAAAAACCTACAGATAAAACTATCATACAATACTGAATTCAATTCCGGGGTTTCTACTCAAAGGATAGGAAAATACTCACTTGGAAAAATACTTGCACATTTTTGTTTACTGCAGCGTTATTAACAATTGCTAAGATATAGAATCAGTTCAAAGGTCTAAGAACAAATGAATAGATTGAAAAATGTGGCACCTATACACTATGGAATACTACTCAGTCATAAAGAATGAGACCCTGACATTTGTTAAAAGGTGGATGAATATAGAAGAGTTAATGCTAAGTGAAGCAAGCCAGATGTGAAAGATAGGCATTGCATGTCCCCGCCTAATATATACTGAATGTCTGCAGCCTATAGCAGAAACTGAAAGAGTGAAAGCTTTATTAGTGGGGAGGTGAACTGAAGATACTAGAGACAATATGGGAGGGGTGGAAAGAAGGTGATCGGTGAAAGAAAACATTTAACAGAAACAAAAATGAAAAGTTATCCATTGATTTTAATATACATGTTAATATCTATGACTTGACCAAAATGCACTATGTTCACCATAGGAAAAAAACATTTTGTACTCTGTAAAGATGCAAAGTGATTAAATGTCAATTTTTAAAAAATGGATAAAAGAAAACATCCACAGGTCCTCCATTGTGCCATTTATAGAGTTGCAAGCACCAGATCTCCCAATACTCTGACCTCCTGGCAGTGGACAGAGATAAAACTTTTGTGTCTAAGCCAGAGAATATGTCTTTGCTCTTCACCAGATGTTGTTTCTCACTACTTGAAGATGTTGTCTTTTTGCCTGTTTCATCAATTGTCTGTGCTCTCAACTGGCTCATTCACATCAACTTATAAATGTGTTGATAATTTATATCTTGACAAATTCTCAATAGAAAAACATAGAGATTTTGAAAATGACACCTGCACAATCATTTTCAAACTGTGTCCCCTAATTGAATAAACTCCATGTCAGGTAGCCACAAAGACTGGTGGTTATTTTTCCAACTCGTGCCATCAAATGACAAATATTTAATTATTGAATTTCCAGTTTAGTTAATAAAGTGTCAAATTTCCACTTGGTTTTCTCAGTGAGATGATAAAAATAATTCCTGAATTTATAAATATTTTAACTAATTAAAAATGTGATTTCTTTTTTTTTATTTTTGGAGAGGTTTTCGCTATAGGGCGCGTGTGCTCGCCAGACAGACAGAGAGAGACATAGAGACAGAAAGCGAGAAATCACCCCCCAGGGGCATGGTCACGCCACAATCCCTTCTCCTCCATTCTCCTCTCGGGATCTTGGGCACGCATGCACACGCGCCCGGCGTGAGTTTTAAGCCACCGGGTCCGGGACGCGAACCACGGTCAACTATGTGGGAGTCCAGCGACATAGCCATTACGCTAACTGCTGGTTCCCAAAAAATGTGATTTCAATAAAATAATTTTCTTTTAGTCTAGATATAAAGGTATTTTAGGCAGTAAACAAAGTTAGAGCTCACGATATTTTAAATTTTGTTTAGAATTATATACCACACGACATCTAGTAGGTTTAAGAAAAAAAATATTTTATATTGAGTGGTGAATGCACACTACATATCTTAATGCAATATAGAGACACGCAGTCCTGATAAGTGCTTGTGACTTTTTTTGGACACATATGTCCTCCCATGGCTTTTCTCCATTTTTCAGAGATCCTAATTAATGTATCCGATGTCATTAAGCAATAATCAATAAAAATAATACAGGTCCAGTCATGGTGGTACAGGTGGGGCATTGTTTTGAGATACTTAAGTCATATAGTAAGGCCACAGATTCAAGTCCTGGGTATTGACCTGAAAAAGTC
>NW_006159610.1:4714422-4721743 GCF_000334495.1 Tupaia belangeri chinensis | reverse complement strand
CCCATGATTCTTGCTGTCTGGAAGACTCGGGCGATTACAAAATGGAGGGACCCTATTGAGGATCCATGTGTGTATATATGTGTCTGTGTGTGTGTTTCTCCCTCTTTGAAATAAATAAACAAACTTAAGAAAGAATAATGCAGCATTTGTATAATATCAAGGATGTTACTTCTCAGCAAATAAATATGCTCATTTTCTTTCTTTGATAAGATTTGTCAGCTGTTTCACTGATACTTCTGGTTCATGTACATGGACATAAAATCAGTACACCAACAACTTGAAAATCAGAATCCACTGAATATTTTGCCAATAATGAAACTACCCATTTCCTTAGTTAGGAGAGTTATTTTAGAATACAAACAAAAAACATGACAACAGTTTTTGTGTTGACAGGAGTGGAATGTCTCCAGAAGATGTGCTGGGCAAGGTACAGAAATGGCCATTCGAATCCCTGGTCTCCAGCCTGGGGTGCGTTTCTGACTTACTGTGCTACCCACTCAGCATACTTCACAGAAGAGGGGTTTGGGCTCCTGGGCTGTAGATCCAGCAAAGAAAGTTATCAGGCCAAACCAAAACATCTATTTTCTTCCATCTGGTGTTCTTGAGGAGACCTGGAGGAAGGAGGGTCACCCAAGCCTTCATGAATGATGACCTCGCGTTACCTCAAGTGTAGCCTCCAAGTAGTATGTGTAATGTTTGCTGAGGGGTTGTTGAGAAGAGCAGTCATCATGCTCCTGTATGTGTACTTCCTCTGGTAAAACAGATATATGATAACAAGAAAAAAAAAAAAAAAAGAGAGAGAGAAAAAAAAAACCTTCATTTTCCTTCCCATTCCTTGTCTGCATTGATTTGTGATGTTAGCTTACATGATGAGACAATTCTCTGGGCAACTGTCTATGCAGTCACAGGCAAAAGGATTTGAGTTGAGGCTGATATGTCCCCATTTATTTGAGAAGTTCCCAATTATTTAATAATGAAGGAGGATGTCATAACAACAGAAAATAAGTTTGCCAGTAATTTTCAAACACTCTGGGCAGAGGGGAAGGGAGAATGTGAGTAGAGGCTTCTTAACTCCTTTTGCAACAATGGCCCACTTATATCTATTTTATGTATGGGTGTTTCGTAAAGGAGGATTCAGAAACCAGGTTTATTTCCAATCTGGGCTTCCTGTCGCTATCTATACCCATTAATCTTAGGTCAGAGTGAAGTATTTTTTTCTGGATGACTAAGAGTTGGCATTTCCCCTTAAACAGTACATTTATATTAAGGATCATCTAGAAAACAGTTCTAACAGAAAATAAATAGTACATAAAAGAGAATGTATAAAAACTACAGAAGAAGCAAAACAAAAAGGCCACTGACTAACAATTCTCCCCTTTTCTTCTCTCACAAAGGCCATATGTTATATTCTATGCCATTCTAGAGTCCTGAAATAACTCCATCCTTTCACGAGATCACCCTCCTTGTCTTGTTCAAAATTATTTTTAAATTCTACTCTCTATGTTGCAATAGTGAAATGATGACAATTATAGTATCTCTCCTTTCCCCACCAAAAATATACATCAGGGTGGACTGGAATCAAACATTGTCCCTTGAGTTACTTCTAACACCAGGAGTGGAATAAGAATGAGAGACGGTGCTCAGTAAATAACAGCTGATGCATTATCTCCATTTATTCAAGTACAATAAAATATATAAAGAAGAAATTAAAATAAACACTCATTTTATGTGAAGACAACAAATATAGTTAATGTTTGTATGAAGATTTAGATCACCTTGCAAAGATAACATGTTTAATGTGCCTAGCTGAAATTTAGGCTTCAAGAGAACAGATTTTTATTAATTTTTATCCAATTAGTTTTATGATAGTATTTTTTTTTTCCGGAGAGGTTTTTGCTATAGGGCGTGTGCGCTCTCCAGAAAGACAGAGAGAGACAGAGACAGAAAGAAAGAAATCTGCCCTCCGGGGGGATGGCCACCCTGCCGCAACCCCTACTCCTCTATTCTCCTCTTGGGATCTTGGGCACACATGCACACATGCCTGGCATGAGTTTAAGCTACCAGGTCCAGGACTCAAACCGCGGTCGACTATATGGGAGTCCAGCGACATAACCATTACGCCAACTACTGGTCCCTATGATAGTATTTTTAAACTACCACCAAAGGGCATAGATAATTCCCCAAATTTCAGTGCATGAGGGTAGTTAATCCCAAAGTATGCAAAACCTACCACTCACGCCAATGACCTTGCTTACTGTGATTCCGACTGCTTGACAGGGCTAAGAGTGCTTCTTACCGACATTGAGAGAAGAGGGTCAGGACGCTCCTCATGGGAGAGAATAATGGAACAGAACCATATTCTCTCATAGTAAAGACACAGCACATTCAATCCAGGGTTGGAATTTGATGAAAAATGCAACTAAATTTTAAGAGTTTATGGAAAATGGAAGTCAAGTTTGAGTTTATTTTGGTTTAAAGACATATTGAAATTCATATGCAGTTTTTTTTTCATAAAACACATTTCCATGAACATTTTGGAGATCTCTCTAAAGGTGATAGTGCATCAGGTAACATGTATACCATTGTATTCTGCTACTAGAACTGAGATTTTGACTGGGGAAATAATACGGAGAAGGTGAGAGACTGAGGGTAGCAATATTCCAAGGAAGTACCAAATACTAAGTTGAAATCTCGGAGCATTCACTGAGAGTGCCATTATGTTATGGTATTCCTTAGATCAGCAACATAAATGATAAGAACTCAATGAATTAATACACTGATATCACTATAGTATAAGGTGGCTTGTGAAGGAAGCAGTCAGGATAAGCTTTAGAATTCAGCGAGAAATTATGAGGAAAAATGAAGTTTTTTTTTTCCAAAATGAGTTGTCAGTATTAAAAAAAGAACTCTAATGTTTAAAAGTCCTTTTACAGCTAAATGAAATTGGGATTATCAAAGCAACATGTGGAAACTGAAAAATGGCTTATCCTGGAGTTCCTCTATCTGTGAAAATAATTAACATCCAACTAAATGAAAATTATCATGGAGATCAAGACCTACCCTTTTTAAATTAATGTACCATAAAAGGGAGAGAAACAATTCAAGCAGCTAGTGAGAAATATTATTAGTGGAAAGGGAGACTAGCTAATACATTTCTTTATAGAGACCAAATACATAACATGTGTTAAGGAATTTATAATAAAATTTGTTATTATATATATTCAGATAGGCCATGACATATTGTTATATACCAGAGCTTTAAGAAAACAGATTTTATTTCGTTAATTAATTTATTTTTTTGCTCATTGAAGTGTCACTCTTCCTCTTTCACAGCTAGCATTTAACCATTATATATTTTTCAATGGTGGGAATGCTCACAGATAAAGGAAAGGAATGGTAAAATATGGCAAGTACACCGGGAGAAAATTCTCTTAAGGCATCCTATTAGCACTCTCTAGATTTCTCAGTCACTTCGCTTTTTGTTTTTTCTTTTCTGCACACTTCATCTACTAAATATGTACTTTTATCTGGAACTCTTATTCTAAGCCTCTGGTTTATGTATCCTATCACTTATAGCACAGGGCTATGAGGAGTCTACCATAACCCCAAAAGAGGAAAGTACAGTATCTAAGGCACAGTACCAACAGGAGTCACTAATAACCTAAGGCTGAAGGGGGATGAGAAGGAAAGGATTCCTGGAACCGGGAGTATAGTGCCGTGTTGAAGGCTGTCTGATAGGTAGAGTGATGTAGCAATGTGTAGTAGCTTCGCAGAGGGGTAAATGAGATAATAAGTTCCCTAATATAATTCTCCTCTGTCTTCTGATTATCTTCTGGTAAGGTAAATGAGATAATAAGTACCCTAATATAACTATCCTCTGTCTTCTGATTATCTTCTGGTGCCTTCCATTGGTTGAATCGAATAGGCAGCAAAATGGTAAAAGAACCCATGGATGTAGTCCATGAATCAGTCAACTTCCTGGGCCGCTAAGTACGGTGAGAGTGGAAAGTTAAATATACCCAGCACAAATATATTTTCTTTCTTTCTTTTTTCTTTTTCTTTTCTCTAATATTTGCTAAAGTGTATATGTGCTCATGAGAGACAGAGACAGAGTGCGAGAGAGAAAAGAAAGAGAAGAGAGAGGACGTGAGAAAGCACCTTCTCTGAGGCATAAGCATGGCATGATCCCTTCTCCATCTTATTTCTGGGATTCTGGACACACACACATGCACACATACCCAGCACGTTCCTTAAGCTGCCTGGTTTGGGACTTGAACTGTACAGTCAGTCATGTGAGTTCCAGAAACCTTAACTACCGTGCCACTGGCTGGCCCACACCTACCTTTACAAAAGCCTTTCATGCTTTTTGGTTTTCCTGTTTATAATCCTATGAATTCACTGTTCATGGGGGAAAAATAAACAAAGAGGGAATCCATACAAGGAATTAGAGTAGTCTGATGAGGAAAACATAAAACAGCTAGTCAGAAGACATACAATAAATGGTATTAACATGTTCAGAAGATAACATACAACTCATTGGGATCTTATAGAATGACAAGTAATATGTAGGGAGAAATTGACACAATTGTGGAATAATTTACATTTTTTTGATGCTAAAAATGAGATAAACAACATGTAAAAGAAAGAATAGTGACCAATTTACATTTCCACCAGGAGTGTAGGAAAGTTAGCCAGGCTATGAAAGAGAGGTGTTGTATGTCTTCCCTTAATATGTACCGAGTGTCTGCATTCTATGGCCAAAACTGAATGATTAAAGGTTATAGAAACTTAGTAAATGGTTGTGAATACCAGATACAGTGTGGGAAGAAGATGGGTGAAGGAGTAGAGTCTGAGGAAGGACATTAAGGGGAAAAAAAGAGAGGCAAGGCAATTATGGGACAAATGGATTATTATCTATTGAAGATAACTTTATAGTATTGTCAACTGGACTGGTGAGAAATGTACACATATTGGAATATTCATGTAAGCTAAGTAACATGATTTAATGTATAAAAGAAATTGAAATAAAAAGAAATAAAAAATTGGGGACCAGCAGTTAGTGTAATGGCTGTGTTACTAAACTCCCATGTGGTCGACCACAGTTCAAGTCCCGGACCCAGTTTCTTAAACTCACACCGGGCAAGTGTGTGTGCGTGCCCAGGATCCCGAGAGGAGAATGGAGAAGAAGGGATTGTGGCGTGGCCATCCCCCCTGGGAGGTGATTTCTTGCTTCCTGTCTCTGTCTCTCTGTCTGTCTCTGTCTTTCTGGTGAGCACACGCACCCTATAGCAAAAACCTCTCTCCCCCCCAAAAAAGGAATAAAAAATTTTAAAAAAAGAAAGAATAGTGAAAAATTGAGATTTCATATGAAGCTAAATAGATGTGTCTGATTTCATACATATCTATCTATCTATCTATCTATCTATATATATATATATATATGACAAAATGGATGAGCTTGTGAGCTTGAATCATATTCTTTTTCCTTTTGATAACTTATCATGATGCCAAATCATAGTCTGTACAGTCTGTTACCTCAAAGGAAGAACACTAAGTTCCTGACTGTTATCAGTAGCTGAATTCTGGAGGCGCTTATAGTACAAAGACTGTTTCTCCACCAATATTAATTTTTTGTTACATAGTTTACTAATCCATCTCTAGCCCCAGATTCCCCCTTATCATTATGGTGAGAGGATAGGACCCTGGGCAGAAAAATGTCAGAATACAAGAGCTTGTCTGAGACAGTACCCCACTACCCTCTTTTTGTCTTCATTATTAGTTTGCCAAGTTCATGGGCTTAGCCTTAGAAAGAAGTGGGGATGCATGTGCTATGGTTTGAATGTGTCCCCCCAAATTCATGTATTTAAATCTGTTATAGTTGTGACCGTATTAAGAAGGTAGAAACTTACTCTGACTATGGCATTAACAAGTGGAATACTGGGGAAGTGATTAGGATTAGGTAAAATCAACAGTGTGGGACTCTGTAATTGAATACTGCTGGCTTTATAAGGATAGGGAGACAGACCAGAGCTGACACATACCTCTGGGCCTCTCACTATGTGATGCCCTAAGCCAGCCCTGGTTTCTGCAGAGTCCGCACCAGCAAGAAGGCTCTCACAAGATATGCCCCCAGAACCTTGGGCCTTCAGACTCATGAGCAGAATAAACCTTTATTTTGTATAAATGACCTATTCTGAGGTGTTCTGTTATTAGCAATAGAAAATGGCTTAATGTGGTAGAGCTGAAAAACAATGGGCATTGCCTGGCTGATGCTGCCTTGCCTTCTTCTGATTTCCTTTGTCTGTTTAAACGTATTTGTTTTATACTTTATATCTTAAGCATAAGATGCCTGCTCTGACATAGGACTTAAAATGTTGGTTGGCATATCTGTATCAGCTATCCCATCAGCTTTCAGAGACTATATTTCACATCTGTCCTCTTGATTTTCCACATGGCAAGTATTCAACAAATGGTTATTGGAAGAGTGATTGTGCATGTGGCGTAATTAAATTCCCATTGATGTGAGATTTTACGAAATATGAGCTCCAAGGAGAGGCAAAATAAACCATTCACATAACCAAGATATTCATGATCTTTGAAATTCACAGAAGACAAATGCAGCAGAATAGTTATCTATATACCTAATTGCATTTCGTGAGTTATAGAGGTTTAATGATTCTACTGAGGTCTCAGCGAAGTCCTTTTGTCAGTAGTGCACAGGCAATGGTATTGATATTGACAATGAATTTAGGGGAATATGGGGCACTTAGATGCTCAATCCCTCACATCCCAAATATGCGTTAGTTATACTGAAGTGAAACAAACAAGCAAAAAACAGAGATAGTCTAAAAGTTTGTCATATTTGTAGATGATGCATCTAGTTTCTACTCTAAGAAACTATTAAGTAGAAAAGCTGGTCATGACAGATAGAGAATAAACAGACTAGAAGTCAGAAGAAGTTTTAGGATTTAAGAATTGTGAGCAAGTTGAACACTCCCGTGTCTCCAATTCGTCTTTTGGAAAATGATAGGGTTGGATTAGATGATCTCAATTTAATGGCTCATTGAAGTTTATAAATCACTAAAGAAAATATGGGAAAAGAAGAAAGAATAAAGAAAGAAAGATGATGGTAAAAAGTAAATTAAAATATTGCTTTGAATGGAGTATTTTGCACTCTGTAGTGATAGAATGTGGCATAGTTATAAATATTATATTTTATATTGTCATATTAAAAATAAAGAACTATTTGTCCTCTACCAAATATTGAAGGAGAATCACCGAATGTCTTCAAAGTTTTACACGTGGGTCATCTGCTCTTTTT
>NW_006159610.1:4680915-4714350 GCF_000334495.1 Tupaia belangeri chinensis | reverse complement strand
CCCTATCCCATGGCTCTGCCATTCACTTCTGTACTTGGAATCAGCCCACCAGCCACAGGGTTTCTCTCAGAAAACACGTGGTGGGACTATCTGCATTCTACTCTGCCACCCTATCTTTGCTTTTGGCTTAGTGTTTAAGAGTCTGGAAACTAGATTGTGTGCCTCTGATAGGGAAATAATATAAACCTGGAAATATGGCAGAGCTGCCGCAGAGATGCTAATTTCTCCTCAATCCGACAGCCACTGAAGGAAGAAGAGAAAGAAAAGATCAAGAAATATGGGTGGCAGAACCTGGAAAACTGCAAGCAGGAAGAAAGGCCAAGAATGCATGATGACTATTGGAGGCCATTTCATTAGAAAAATAGGACCTTCTTCAGTAGTTCAACTCAGGATATTGGTCACGGCAGATGATCCAGTGCCTCCAATGAACAGTAGGGCAGGAAAGAGTTAAAGAGTGAATGAATGAATGCATTCACTGAAATATTGCACTCACGTAGGTTTTTTCGATCCCAGGTTCTGAGTTATCCTTTGAGAGTCTGTCATTAGGAAGTGACAGCAGCTCATCTCTCTCTGCCTTCTTCTTACATGCTGATCCCTCATGCCCTCTTTTCTCATATGCAATCAGAAGGGGAAGAATGATGAACTGTCAAGTGTGTTATAAATATCATGAAACAAAGAGGGAGTAAGCTGCAGTAATAAAATACCCTAAAGCTGGCCAGCCAACCAGCCTCTAAAGCGAGACACATTTTATTATTTTTTGCTCCAAATGTCACTTTTCTAGTGCCTATCATATATCTTACACATGGTTTCGAATCAAATCTACATTCTCTCCCACCCTTTTCCACACTAGGAGTTCTGTGCTAGTAGTAGTTGCTTTACAGCAAATTCCATATATCATCAAAATTGACAGGGTTCCCTTGAAATTGATGTGTCTGACGCATTTTGCTTCATTTCTAGAATGGAAGAATGAAGTGGAAGTAAAAAGAACAACACTAGCTGAACATTCTACACAGTCCTGTGCAATAGCAAATGACCCTGGTGTCCCTGCTGTTTGAAGATGAGGAGTCTCGGTGGGAGGAGGCCATGATCTACAGTTGGAGCACTGGGTTTACGTTGTCTAGTTCATCGCCTTCCGCCAATTTACTGTGTGACTTCATGCACCTTACTTCATCTTTTCAGTGCAAACTCTGCACTTATACAATGAGATGATCTTTGTACAAAAAGAGCAATCACTCCAACAGAAAAATGAGCAAAATACCCATGAAGAGACATTTAACAGGAGAGGAAATATCTGTGATCAATAAAAGTGATGCTCAGCCCCATGAGTAATGAGCTTAATAATCAGAATAATGCAATGAACACTACTGTGAGGTATCAATTTATTCCCTAGATAAATCACAAGAAAGGAATATCAGGGGCCAGTATGGTGATGCAAGAGTAAAAAATGATACTCTGCAAGGGTGGCCCACACTGCAGGAGGGCTCAGTGTTCATGTTTGAAGCCCTCTTTGTGTATGCTGGCCACGGGGGTGCCCAGGACAGGCTGCTGGATCTAGAAGCAGATCACATTGTCAGGACCTTGCTGGGGTACTCTCTCTGTCTCTTGCTCATGAAAAGAAGAAATGGAAAATATTTTACAAAATAACACAAAAATATAACAATAATTTATGAAAAGAATGTCAATGAGCATGATTTTTCTACACCGCTGAAGTAATTTTGCCTTCTAGAAAACAATTTGGTCTTGTAAAGTTAAACATTTCTATTTCTGACTTTACTAATTCCTTATAGTGAGGTCTATACTAGAAAAAAAAACTATTATATTTAAAGTTAATAAATCAGTAAGTGTTTTTACCTGTATTTGAAGGGATTTGAGGTTGCCAAAAAGAGTACTCATAAATAATGAAGTTAATGCATATATATATATGCATATATATATAGCTTAATATGTTTATTTCAGACTATCTCTACAAACATCTCACTTCCATCATTTATAAAGTCAAATAGTGTTAGACAAAGTTGATATTATTGCTACTTTCTTGTGATAAGGAATTAGATATAAATTAATTGGCTCACCGAGAATGAACATGGATCTGGAGTTGATACCAGTTCTTGTCAATGGTGTGAGAGAGAAAAGTATGTATAAAAAAGGAGTGTTTAGAAAGAACGAGGTTTGGGTTTGTGTACTAAGTGCTTACTGGCATTAAAAACTTTTGGAAAGAGTTATTTGCCTTTCTGAGATTTGGTGTCTTCATCTCTTAAAAAAATTAGAATAATTATGTCTACATTTTAGTCATCTTATGAAAATTAAATGAGATAATTTATCTACAGTGGGATAAATATTAGATTCTGACTTCTTTTCCTTCTATAATATGGGCATCTTTGCAATACACATGCACACACACACACACACACACACACACACACATGCATTTTTGCCAAGGATGTCACCTGTGTCTCTCTGTTACTAAGTACAGACACAAATTTAAATCACTGGTTTAGTTAGGTAATTCTACTTGCTCTTGTTTTGACTTTGTTGTTGTTTAATTTGCTGTAGTACATATGTGTTCTTCAAAGAGAGACAGAGAGAAAAAGGGAAAGTGGAAAGTACACCTTCCCCGGGGTTGGGAGTGGGTGGGAGGTGGGGTGGCTGGGAAGGGTACAGTCACATGGAATTCCTTCTCTATTTTCCTCTCCGGATTTTGTGCACTCAAACACATGCACCTGGAATGTTTTTCAAGCTACAAGGTTCTGTACTCAAAAGGCAAATGGCACAGTTGGCCATGAGGGATCCAGCTGCCTTATCCAGCCACCTAGCTGGCCCCAATGACCCTTGTTACTGATTCCTTCACCATTGTCCCAAGTTGTAACCCCTCCAGTCACCACCCTCTCATTCCTCCTAGGCTTTGGTTGCCTTCCATGGCTTCCCTCCCTTCCCTTCTCACTCATAAACCTCTGTTGGATATTCTGTGAATGAACATCACATCCCCATGGATGCTGCCGTCTTCGATTTTTAATTGCAGACTTCTCCTCCTTCCATTCTCTGAGTACCATTGGCAGTGTGGTGGGATAGGAAACGTTTCTAATTTACTATTCAAGTTAGTTCCTCTGAACCAAATAAAAGCAACATCATATTCTTGTCATTTAATTCAATCTCCTCTGCCACTTAACCGAATCCATAGTCAATAAGTCACTTTTTAAAAATATTTAGGCTCTTGACATGATGTTCTTCCTCTCGTTCTGACTCTACTAACTGCTTGGTTGAGTTAAATGTCCACATAGTTGATCATTAAATACCCTAAACCAGTATTTTCTTGACTTCTCCAACTCCTTGTGCCCTCACATCACTCACTTTCAGTCATCCACTCCAACTAGCACACATTTGACCTCCTTAGAAGCCTGAATTATTCCATCTTTGAAATCCTTTTTTTTTTTTTGGAGAGGTTTTTGCTATAGGGTGCGTGCACTCACCAGACAGACAGAGAGAGACAGAGAGACAGAAAGTGAGAAATCACCCCCTGGGGGGATGGCCACACCACAATCCCTTCTCCTCCATTCTCCTCTCAGGATCTTGGGCATGCACACACACGCGCCTGGCGTGAGTTTAAGCCACCGGGTCCGGGACTTGAACCGTGGTCGGCTACATGGGAGTCCAGCAACATAGCCATTACGCTAACTGCTAGTCTCCCATCTTTGAATTCTTGAACTTTACTATTTCACTCTCTGACTCAAGCTTAATATTCTAGCTTCACTACCTTTCTCACTTCTAATATATTGACTTCTTAACTGTGGAAATCCCCCCTATCAGGCATTCTATTTTTCTTCTAGTTGATAATTTCCTTCTAATTTTATTTTAATCTTTATCTAAAGGATACTCCATGGTCCACTACCTTATCCATTGGTGGACTTGGATCATTCACTCCTTGCTGTTGTGTAGAAGCCATCATGTGACTGGTACTATTCCAGACACAGCACTGGTAGAATTCTCTATTGCCTACTGTTACAGAAAACTACCTTGTCATGACGACTGAAATATGCCCCCAGTAGCTACTGCAAACCCCAAAAATATCTCCAATTCTTACAAGTGTCTCTTGTCTTCTACACTTTTAGGAATTAAGGTTATCAAAAGAGAAGTCCTAATCATTTATCCTTCAATCTATTGACTACTTCAGGTGTACCCAACCTTTTCTTCTACTCTGTAGAAAGCAGCCTCTCTTAGCAATACTTTACCTCACCACTAGACCCTCTCAATTCCATCCTTCTCAAGTCCTTAATCATTAATCCTTGTTATGTAACTTGTCCATTGTAAATAATAATAATATTACCACAACAATAACTTTCTTCAAAGAAGCAAAGCTTCTAGCAGAAATCCCAGATAGGTAGAATTCCTGTGCAGTGAGCAGCTACATGACATAACTGAAAAGGGCTACTGGGAAGATGGCCAAACCTATAATGATGAAACAGCTGTAATAAATTTCCCATGGCAAAGATTGTGCTGTTACTTAGACTGATGAAAATCCATAATAATCACTTTACTGCATGTCGACACTAACCTTTGTTGTCAAAGTATAGAAAACATTTTAAAAACCTAGATATGTCAACTATTGTATTTTTTTAATTCAAATTTCACATTCTGACTATCAGTAACATTACTTCTATCCTTCCACTACTCTGTTCCTAGATCTTCAGGAAAAGAGGCATGCACATAATGTTTTCATAGTTACATATTTGTCTTTTTATTTTATTTTTTATTTACTTCTTAATGCATCTTTTCATTTGAAAATGAATAAAATAACTCTGCCACCAAAAAGAAAACTGCTTTTATGGTGCTCCAAATATTTACTGGCCAAATACTTCCTTAATTTTTTGAGATATTGATACTACCAATATCTTTGACTTTAGCACTGAGATGAGGGAAAAAAGAAAACTATCTGCCAAGCGAAATGGAGGATTTTACTTGGGAAGCCATTTTAGTAGAATGAATCCAGTAATTAAGGCTTTGACACTCTGGACATACAATGCACCTGAAAAAACCACTGCATAATTTTCTTTTTGTTTTTTAGAGAAAGACTTTTGCTATAGGGTGTGTGTGCTTACCAAAGAGACAGAAAGACAGACACAGATACAGAAAATGAGAAAACACCGCCAGGGAGCATGGCCATGCTGCAATCCCTTCTCTTCCAGTCTCTTCTCAGGGTCTGGGGCACCCATGTACATGTGCCCCGCATGAGTTTTAAGCACCAGATCTGGGACTAGAACCACGGTTGACTGTGGGAGCCCAATGTCATAGCCATTATGCCATCTGCTTTTCCTGCCACTGCATCAATTCCAGTAGAGAGTCTCTGGGTCTGCAATAGAAAATGTAGACCCAGAAGCTGGTAGAGTGAACCAGAGGGCTCTGCAGAGTCAGAAAGTGGCCTCAAGGTCCTTTTCTTCCTTCTTTGGGTAAAAATGTTTCCTGCAAAAGGATTTCATACTGCTTGCCTTTAATTGGAATACAGATTATTATGTGAATCTTTGAAAATTATTATACCTCTCCAGAATCAAGTGATTTATAAATTTATTTATAAATAGCTAGCATCATCACTGTAGTAAGTTTTCTTTTTTTACAGGGGGGAGTGATTTTTGTGATAGGGCAAGTGCACTTGCTAGAGAGACAGAAAGCGATAAATCACCCCCAGGAGGGATGGCCAGGCTGCAATCCCTTCTTTTTCATTCTCCTCTCTGGGTCTTGGGCACACACACACACACATGCACCCAGAGTGAGTTTCAAGACGTCAGGTCCAGGTCTCGAACTACCATCAATCATGTGGGAGTCCAGCAATAAAACCATTATGCCATCTGCTAGTCCCCATTGTAGTAAGTAATACACAGCACAGAGAAAACAGATACCAAGCTAAAGTTTACACTATGTATTGGGAGTGGATAAAAACAAAACAAACAAAATTCTCAATTTCCTTCACTGTGCCTTTGTCACATGAAATTCAAGAACAGCAGTACAGATTACTGTTACATAAATAAACACACTCTGAAAATAAAATTCTATTTTCTGAAATATAGCAGTAACATCAATAAAACTTTGAAGACCATAAAGTTTTTTAGGAAAGTCCTGTGTCATATCTTCTTACATATCTTACTACTCTGAACTGTGTCTGATTTGTAGACACTCAATAAATGCTTTAAAAATTAATACATAAATTAATATGTGATTTTGTATCATTTTACCAACTTACATCACGTATTTTGGTACTGCTTTCAACATTAAACTCTCTGAAATTTTTCTTATTATAAGTTCCAAATATTTTACATTCATACATTACTTTTTAAATTTAATATATTTTATTTTAATTTCTCTTATACATTCCACCACAATACATCACTTAATGTGTAAAGTGAATTTTCCAACACAAATACATTTCACACCAGTCCAGTTGGGGACACTAAACACATTATCATCAGCAGATAATAAACCATTCCTGTGTCCCGTAAACGTCTTGCCTCTCTATTTTTCTCCTTGCTGTCTTTCCTCAGATTCTCCTCCTTCTCCCACTCTCTTCCCATACATACATTGCTTTTAATCTTCAGAACATTTGACATACATTATATAACTTGATTTATAGAATAACCTCTGAGATAGGTAGTTATTCCCATTTGCCAGCTGAGGCAAATAAGTCTAAGAAGAATCGAAGGATTTGCATGAAACGAATTTAGCTAGAATCAAAGCTGGGACAAGAATTTCTGCCTAAAATTTTCTAGTCTGGTTCTCTTTCCATTTCAACCTAATGCTATTTTTGATTCCACATAACACAATTCGTGCAAGATCAGAAGAACTAAGCTGACCACTAGAGGTTATTTGGGTCAAAATGGAAGAGTCGCCACACAACATCACGTGAAGGTGCTTATATCCTTTCATCTTATACCTAGGGCGGTTTGAATCTCAAATTGCCAGCTGTGTAATCTTGGATCCTTATTTAACCTTTCTGATAGGATCTTCTCCTCACTAACAAAATAATAGTATCTACCTTACCAAGTTATAGAAATTATCTGAGACACTATAGGAAATGCTTAGCATTTAGTCAGGTGCACAGTAAGTGTTCAGTATGAGTACCAACATGTAATAAGTTAATATTAGTAAAAATACAAAAATATTTTATGAGGCCAGATACTGGCACAGCAGTAAACCACAACTTTGTGCAGCAATCTCACATAGGAAGGTTCCTGATTCAAGTTCAGAAACTTAGTACAAGAACATGCTTGTCCATAATCTGGGATTGCCTGAAGTTGGGAGTGGATCATGGCACTGAGACCCTATTGAGGGTGTTCTCTCTCTCTCTCTTTCTCTGTGTGTGTGTGTCTTTCTTATTTATAGCTCTAATAAACAAATACATTTTAAAAAATTCTTTAAAATAAGAAAATATGTTCTTAAAAGTTAAGGTTTTCCATGGTATGTGATGGAAGACAGTCAATATGAAGGTTTTTTTCTTTTTCCCTAATATTCCTCTTCTTTCTTTTTCATATTGTTTAAATTTTGCTAGAGGGTATGTGTATTTCTTGGAGACAAACATAGAGAGAGGAAAGGGAAATGAGAGAGCACCCCTTACCCCCAGTGGGGAATGGTCATGCTACAATCCTTTCTCTTCCTTTTTGCCCTCCTTTTGGGATTTTGGGCATATATGAATATGTTCCTGACATGTTTTTCAAGCCAACAGATCAGGACTTGAAGTGCGTATTTGGTCATGTGGGATCCAGTCACCTTAATAGCCAAACTACTGGCTGGCCCTCCTCTTTGTTTCAGTTGCTCTCTTACCCAGCCTTCTCTACCCACTCGTACGCCATTTCTTATGCTTTCCACCATCTGCATCTTTCTTTCTCTGTTTATCTGTAACTGGATATTAGCCCATATACGGAACTCTCAACCCATAGCCTGCTAAGTGACCTGACAAATACAGCTACTTCTCTACCATTTCTCTCCATTATGTACTAACAGAGGCCCTGGTAAACAGGTAGAAGACTAATTTCAAGAGCTATGTCCTATCACTTTGGCTATGGTTGATAAGTGAACATTCACATAGCTGACAGACCTATAAACTATTTTCAATTTAGCTCTGCACTGGTGTCTGAATATGTGTCCAGACATTCCTTTCTGTATATGGGCAGGTAGTACCTATATGTGTTAAACTCTCTGAAGGAAGTCTATTATCTAATGTTTTATTTAGTATTTATGAATATGTAAATTTTCTTCTTTTGTGCTATGTATTTTGAGATACATTTGTGTTCTCCATAGGTGAGCTTATAACACCATCTTTCTAAATTCCTATAGGATCACCTGACACTATTTCACTTTGAAACATAAGCCTCCTTGTGTTGAAAGTCTTGCTGGTTGTTGTCCCTATTTTATGATGTTTAGTAGAATTTCTTTACTCATGCTCTAAAATGTTCCCAGAAGATAATACCAAGTTAAGAAATCATTGATTCAGAAACAGACTTTTGGTCAATGAAATATTAGCCCAGCCACTGTTAAAAGCCCAATAGGAAAGCCATGAATCATACCTACATAAATTAACGTAATTGAAGAATTCATATATTATAATACAAAAGGCTTTAGGTTGCATTAACAGAAAAGAAAATGCTATTTTAGTGTCAGAAAGTTATGTTTCCATTGTTCTTTTTGATATTCATTTTTGATAGAAAACATACAAAAACAACACAGTTGAAAACTACGTTGTTTCCACCAGAAAGTAGAGAAACAAAGTAGGAAGCACAGGATAGCAGGAAGAGTTAAAGGCAGAGAAGAAAAGGAGCACATGAGGAGAGAGAACATGTCTAAGAGGAGACAGACTTACTCAGTGGGGCTCCAGAGAAAACCTCAGTACTGGCTAGATGTCACCAGGAGACAGATGACAGCTAAAAATAAGAAAGAGGCCTGATGATGATGGCTGTGCTCTCATAATAGGATGGGCTGCACCAAAAAACAAGACACTTCCCAACACTGGGAGTATCCGGCAAAGACTTAATGGCTGGCTGTTATATGAGCAGAAGACAGAGTCCCTGTGTGAGCTGGGCTTGGCGACCTCTAATATCCCTCCCAGACCTTAGAAGGTATGATTAAAATGGAAATCTGTACACATGCACAGCTCTTAGCATGGACTGAACACTCTGACTATAAGAGGTTAGAAAATTATGTGAAGGACAAAGACACATTTTGAAAGGGTGGGAGTGGGGGAGAAAAGAATGAAATTAAAACAAATTCCCTTGTGCATTGTCTATAGTCACCCCAGTGAGTGCTTTCAATCCAGCAAAGCATGAGCAAAATCAAAGAGGATAAAGAGGTTTGAGGAAAACTAAATGATTTCTCTGCATTCCTCTTCACCACAGAGGACGATGAGAACACGGCCTGCCCTGGGGTTATTCTTCCCCGACAGTGAAGGTGAGCCTCTGTCAAGGAGTGATGTGTTAAATGAAAGGGTAAAGGGACAGAGGAGAGCTAAAAATGCCAGACATCACAGAGAAAGAATGCAAGTTCTAAAAGAATGAGAGAACAGCACTTTGAGCCTCCTGACAAAAATGTGTTTTATCTTTCAAAATAGGCACTCTAAAAATTGAGTTCTGCAGGGGTGCCCTGTTTGTTATTGGGATTTAGTAATGGGACCTACTCTGGTCTTTGAGTGCAGGTAGCCAGGAGCCGTTTTTAAGGGAAGGAGGGAAATAAGCTTCTGGAAGCTGCCAGAACACAAAAATCCTGCTTTCACTAATATGTGTAGCAGAAAGAAAATAACTGTGATTTGCTTGGACCAGGGCCTTCTTATGGAGACTTTCAGAAACTATCGACCTTCGGGAAGATTACAGTGAGTCCCAGTGCGAGAAAGTCTGAAGACCTAAAATATTATATTTTTATTTCTTTATCCTACTAGATAAATGTGCAAAGACCTTCGCTAGGTGTTCAAAAATAAGATTCAGGGGACCAGCAGTTAGCATAATGGCTATGTCGCTGGACTCCCATGTAGTCGACCGCGGTTCACGTCCCGGACCCAGTGGCTTAAAACTCACGCCGGGCATGTGTGCGTGTGGGCCCAAGATCCCAAGAGGAGAAAGGAGGAGAAGGGATTGCGGCATGGCCATCCCCCCTGGGGGATGATTTCTCGCTTTCTGTCTCTCTGTCTCTCTCTGTCTGGTGAGGCACATGCCCTATAGCAAAAACTTCTCCAATAAATAAATTAATTAATTAATAAGATTCAGAATAGTTGAACTCCTTCTACCCCACATCCTCTTGAGGCTTGGCTATATCTCTAATGACTGAGCAGGTATTTCCAGTTCATTGTTTCTGTAAGGCCTCATAGGCATCTAAAAGTAAGACACAAAGGCACCTGTGTTGGCCCAGGAAACTGAGGCTCAAAGAGGTGTCCTTACAATCTACAGGTCACACAGCTAGATACGGACAGAGCCAATGGGTTGAAACTACATGGATTCCAGAACCTGCACGTATCCCTCCAATCTATGAATCACGAATATATTCTGGCAATTAAGCAGAAGCATCCACTACCAATAGGCTTCCTCTTCTTTCTCTCATTTATCTCAGAGTTAACAACAAAAAATAAAACAAAAACCGAAAGGTAAAACCACCTCAATTGCATTGATATTCCCAGCAGCACTTCACTTGACTTTGCCTGTAGTTACATATACGTGTTTCAGCAGATGAGTCTAGACATATTTACAGGTTCAAACAAAACTACAAGAAGAAACTAATCACACATTGTGAGCAGACAACCCTCTCTCTGGGTTGTGTGGGAGAAATGTATGCGAGAAGCCTAGCATGTTGTCTGGGACAGTGTACACTTCTTTGCCTCAGTTACCATTATTATTTAGAACCTTTGTTCGAAATAGCAATGTGGAGATCAGGATATTCATCCACACTGTTATTTTAACCAGCTTTAGGTTCTTGGAAAATCATGTAACTTTTCAGAAATTTATTTTCCTAATTTGATAACTACAAAACATGAATACCTTATTTCAGAGGCACCACGTTGTCCTAAAAAGTAAAGATTCTAGATGTCTGCAGTCGGGTCATGACAGATTTTGGATGCCAACATACCTTAGTATCTAGACTATCCTGCATACCAGGGAGGAAGCACTGAGGAGTTTTAAGCTAGAGGCTGATATAATAGTGGTAGTATTTTTGGAAGATTAATCTCATAACAGGATGCAGGGTGAATTGTACTAAGAAAAGCTTAGTGGTATGAAGTTCAGATAAGAGGTTAATGCAGTAAACCCAGGCCTGAGCAGATAAGGGGATGAACCAGAGCCCTGCTCTGGAATCTTTATGTAGGACTGTATTATTAGCTGGGCAGGGTCGACCCTTGTTGTACTTGACAGTCCTTCAAATGTTAGGAGACAATATGCTTTCATTTCGTTGAACATCCACAGTTGTGTCAGCTGATTCTCAAATAAGCATTACTTAATGGGTAAAGGGATTTCAAAGCAGACATGTGCCACTCAATTTGTTGTGTTATATAATCTGTAGTCACAGAGTCTTTGTATGAAAATAAAAATAATAACATGAAACCCAGAAGTTTTCAGAGGACTAAAAACAAGTGCCTTAATTCATAGTTTGAAACTTGATAAATGTTTGATAAGCAGTGATGGAGTATTATCTTTATGCCATCCTACTTGCCTCTTCTGGAAGGATTTCAGGTTGTAACTGTCTTTCTTAGTCCGTGATTCAGAATTAAAAATGATCATCTTATTGGCTAGCTGACTTTGTGCCAGGCCTCATTCTGAGTTATTGGATTAACGCTCTTAAACCTCATAATGACTCCAGAAGCCATATGTTACTGTTAAGTCCATTTTACAGTTGAAGAAAGTAAGGTATATGATGGTGAGAAATATTCCCAAAGCCACACAACTAGAAGACAGTTCCAAGCCAGTATTTAACCCAGGCTATCTAATTCCAGGGTCTGTATCCCATTGAGGTAGGTTAAACGTAAGGCTTCCCCTCTGACGGTGTCTGTCAAAGAAAGTGTACAGTTACTGCTTCAGACACAGAGGATTACCTAAGATTGTATTTATAGCTTCATGGCATCTGAATCATACCACTGATGTATTAATTTTCCTGTCTCATTAAGTGATTCTTTCACAGAAATTGTTATTTCCTTTTTCTATTTGTGTTATTTTTAAAAATAATGTATAACATTGTATGTATTTAACTTAAATATCACTTCATTGCTTTTGGTTCATTTTTAAAACCTACCTATGTTGCTTACATTTCTGATTCTTAGTTTTAGTACTATCATTTTCTTACACACAAAACAACTAACATTTTGTTTCTGACTTTTGTCTGGGCCATTAAGAAATATATTACAAATTATATGAACCAAATACAGAAGAAAATCACAAATAATTAACTAATCTTAGACCAACATTGATGCTCAATCAATATGTTCCAGTTATTTTTAACTGACTATGAATTCATTTAAATAAATTATCTTATATTTCACAATATTTAATTTTTACTATAGTATACATTCTCCTGTGAAGCTTTATCAAATGTTTATTTAAAATACACTAAAATATGTGATATGACCTTTTTTAGTTCATTTAATTTTTCCTTTTTTGTTAGGTTTTTGTCATAGACCATGTGTGCTTGCCAGAGAGAGACAGAGAGAAGATAAGTGAGAAATCATCCTTCAGAAGGGAAGGCAAAATTACAATTCCTTCTCTTTCATTCTACTTTCTCAATTTGGGGCACTCACATACACATGCCTAGCATGAGTTTCAAGCCATCATGAGATCTGGGACTCAAACTGTGGTCATGTGTGGAGTTCAGCACCTTAACCACTGTCACCATTGACCCCAGTTCATTTAATTTTAATGAAGTTCTGTCTTCTCTCTTGAAAGACATGGCAAGTCCTGCTACACTTATTTTAATTATTTTGTTGTTAGAGTCCAGTTAAAGGATATCTAAATTACTTAATTGACACATGTTTCTAATTAAGGTTTATTTATTTCTACCATGAGTGAGCTAGTGAACAAGAAGTAGAGTGGATGAACACGTCTAACTGGATGCTTCTACAATCTACTCCCAGTTTCAGTCAATACCAGTAGTTATAGGCATGACTGGCATCCTCAGGGAGGGCTCTAGACTTGAACTGGAAACCTTCCCATATGGATTGTCTCACAGTGTATCACCTTTTACCACTATATTGCTGTCTGATCTCCTTACTTAGTATTTCAATCTCCAAATATTATTTTAAAGGAGAAAATGCTGTAACATTTCTTAGAATGCTAACATATATATCTTTTGTGTATTTTTTCTTACTCTTTTCCAAAATCCATTAATTTGAAAGAGTAAACAATACTATCCTTACTTTATAGATAAAGAAGCTTTGCAGTTTAAGAGGTTAACTGCCCATATCCACATAACTGAAAAGAAGCAAAGAACTCAAGAACTTACTAGTGTCACTAAAACCAGTAAAGCCCTGACTGAAATGACAAATTAAATGGCTTCACAACTATGTAAGTCTGTAAGAGGAGAAATAAAAGAGTAATTCTTCCCCAAACAAAGCTACTTTTATTAGAAGACAAATAGTCATGGAATGGGTATGGTCTTGTAAGGGGACATCCATGGTGGTTTCCCTTCTGCTGCTGTTCCCACATGGGGACAAGTGGGTTAATGTCTGCAATGACTGACTAGAACCGAAATTAGGAAACAACTTCTGACTGAAGTCATGAAAGGAAGTTTTTTTAAATTAAAAATCTTGCCTCTAGTTACTCTGCCTCTTAGAATTGGAATTATTTAAATGTTAAACTGCTTCGCAAGTACTCTTCTTTCAAAAGTTCCTGAAGCCAGTAGCTACAGTCTCAGTAACACAGCAACTCTGCAGGAGAAGCAATCTTCTATACAATGAACTTTATTCTAAAATAGCATGCAGAGATATTATTCAGATCCTGGCAAGAAGAGGCAGTCAGGCCAGGTGACCTAAGTCCACCCCCACCTAGCTGGCCTATTTCCAACTCCAGAAATGGCCCACTCCCTCAGAAAGTGTAATCTAGTGAGTGATTAAATTCATAGCCTTGTCATTGACAGTGTCATTAGTGCCATCATTAAGCCATCAGGCTCAATTCCTCTTTATCTTGAGACAAACACTCATGTGGGAGCAACCACTGGAGAATTTCTGCCATCAGCATCATGCAAGAAATGTCACCATGGACTATGTGTTTGGTTATGAAAGAAAACAAGATCTGCCTTTTTTTCCCCTTAGTGATAGGTAATTCCATGTTTGATGTCAAAAGGGTAGAAATCCTCTCAAGGTCTGATTCTCTGTTTTTTTCAAATCCTTCTCATATATTTCTGTCAATCAAAAAAAAATTCTTTACACTTCTCCATTTGGCGAAGTGTACAAGACTCATTTTCTCATCAACTTACTTGAAAACCTAATTATACTGAACCAGATGTTGTGTTTAACACCAATAGATGTGGCAAACACAATGACACAAATGTCAATTCAAACTGTTCAGATTCTATCCTGGGAGCTGGATTCTAATGCAGTCATAATCATTGCCTCGTCCCTTATTTTTAGCTTATTAAATAATAAGGAGGACCAGATGCTGAATGCACTTTCACATAGTGTATTTATTAGAACACTAGATCTGAGAAAAATCACTGACATGCAGAAAAATCAAATTTAGGAAAACATAGTTTATGTATGTGAATCACTAAATTCTGAAACTAACCTTTACATTCAGTTTCACTTCTTTTTTCCATATGAGAATTAGAGGGAGAACAAAAGAAATGTTATCTGAGTCAAAATTATGTTAAAAATTATACCTATTAATACATTATTAATAAATTAGCTCTAAAAATTATTCAGATTAAGTCTGTATGTCCAAGTTGGTGAGTCACATAACTTCGCTTATGTGGCAATTGAACCTGATATTCATTCTTTTTTAAATCCCTGAACAAATCAGGAAAAAGTATCAAACAGCTACCTTGTTTTCATTCCAGTCAAAACCTGTCTTTGAGCCAAGAGACAATAAGAAAAGCTCAACTATATTAGTATTCAGAATGTAATGAAGCACAATGTACTCCTAGGTTAAATCACTCTGCTTATAAGAGACTCTTCATGTTGACTGGATTGATAGAAATGGTTTGATCTTAGAACTTGAAGGCATGTGTGACCTTGATCTGTTTGAAATAGAGCAGATTATAGGAGAGCAGTAACACGGTCTACTTCTATAACCAGACTCCTCGATTTAGAGTCTTTTTAACTCATACAGAGAGCAAGCAGAGACATAAAGGAGTAATAATATGGGCTAAAAATGCTAAAGGTGTCTACTATTAGAATCTATATAAAAATGTTGAAAATATTTGGGAAATGTTTGTTTCTGATTACCAGATAGTACAAGGTAAATAGACAAAACTTAGAAAATTCAGAGAAACAAGACAAAACAAATGATATTTGTGTTGAGGTCTGTATGTCTTCAATTTCTGTGCATAAACAAAACTCAAACACAGACACGCACATTCACACAGATGCACACACTGAATTCAAACACAGCCATGTACATACAGACAGACATACACACACAGGAGATCTTAAATTATGTATCTATGATTGATCTGTGATCTGCTCTAACTGATTTATTTATTTTGTATCAAGTCATTTATTTTAAGGCTACTTTTACTTAAACATTCTACAGACCTATTAGTAGGTGTCCAATAATGACCTATTAAGTCCAGATACAGTACAATATATTGTAACATTTTTAGTTTCTTTTTTCTTTTTAAATTTGCTACAGAGCATGTGTGTTCATCAGAGAGACATATACAGAGAGAGAAATAGACAAAAAATGTGGCCACACCCCCACAGGTAAGGTGACCACACCACAATCCCTTCTCCTTCATTCTCCTCTTGAGATTTTAGACAGGAATTCACATGCACCCAACATGTTTTTTAAACTGCCAGGTCCAGGACCTGAATTGTGTAGTTATTATCCATGTCAGATAAAGCTGCCTTAACCACCACACCATTGGCTGGCCCAACATTTGTAGTTTCTACCCTTCCTATCCTTCAGAGATCAGTGACATTTTAAATATTCCCTTTTCTCTTTTTGTACTGATTTGAATACCTACAACGGGGCTCTCAAAAATCCATGAAAAATGCATATTATGAAAACACTGTGCATGGATTTCAAAAAGAATTTTTTACACTAAAATAAACTCATACTTCAATTCCATTTTTCCATAAACTTTTGAAATCCTTTCACATATTGTTTCATATATGCTGTTACATATCTATTTTGTATCATGACTAGACTGATGATGAAAAATTCTCCTTACCCAAATGTCAAACTGAATATAAAAAACAACCTTTGTTTCAAGAATTGTAAATGAGACGGTCAGTGTGAAAGTGCGAAATTAACATCAGTCTTCCAAAGGTAGAGAAAAGATGGTACCAGTGATAAGGAAGTGACAATGAGAGCAACCTTCGTGTCCAGAGATCTTTCCAATTACGCCAGGCACACATGCATCTGTGATCCACTGTTGGCAAATGCTGGGGTTGAATCATTGTGTTGAAACCTTGTTTCCCTGTTTCTCTTTCTTAGTCATAGTAGAAATAAATAAACTTAAAAAATAAAATACAAGATAGGAATTTGTCCCCTCCTCTTTTCTACTTCTCAGTGAAGACAGGCAATCATGGATGTTCAAACTAACTTGCAACAGCCTACGGAGGACTGTAAAACAAGCGGGAAGTTGGAAGCCATCACACTGAGGACAGCAGGATGCAGGTAGAAAGCACCAAAATTGTGCTTCTGAATTAGCCAGTCTTAGAACTGCTTTACCTGCATATTTTTGTTTATGAGATATTAAGTTCCTCTTTGTGTAAATATTTTCATGTAAAAAAACATACAAATTAAAAAATATTCTAATGTCAATATTACTAGGGATTCGTGGTGGAGGCTCTGACTTGGGGTTACATCCATTCTATTTCCCTAAGAAAGACACCATTTATAGTGATTAATGTTTAGGTGCAGAGGAAATGAGCTCTCCCTGTTGTAATCTGGATAAGACATCTCATATTCTCACAGGATAGGAATACCTATATGGATATCAATATCAATTCACAGCAGCTACTGTTAGTTAAAATAACAATAGATGTTGTGAACTTTTAAGAAGTCTACCTGCCTCGATTAAAACCACAATGAGATACTACCTGACCCCTGTCATAATGGCAAAGATTAAAAATACAAAAATTGATTAAGTTTTGGTGGGGATGTGGCGAAAGGGGAACTCTCCTACACTGTTGCTGGGAATGTAAATTAGTTCAGACACTGTGGAAAGCAATATGGAGGTTCCTCAAAGATCTACAAATAGAACTACCATTTGATCCAGGAATCCCACTTCTGGGTGTTTACCCAAAGGACAGGAGAATGCTCAGTTGGAAAAGTGCTGGCACATTAATGTTTATTGCAGCATTATTCACAATTGCTAAGACATGGAACCAATCCAAATGTCCACAAACAGATGTATGGATGGAATAAGTGTAGCGCACATACTCTATAGAATACTATTCAGCCATAAACAAAAAAAAAAAAAAAAAAAAAAAAAAAAAAAAAAAAAAAAAAAAAAAAAAATAAGACCCTGTGGCATTTGATAGAAAGTGGTCGAATACTGACGATCTAGTGCTGAGTGAAGCAAGCCAGGATATGAAAGATTCTTGATATATACCGACTATCCTCACTTTATGGTAGAGATAGAAATATTGAAGGGCATAAACACATTGAAAATAGTTAGGGATGCTGAAAACTGAGTAGAACTGGGCAGGAGAAGGGAAGAGTGTAGAGAAGGATAGCAAGAGAACAAATAGAGAAGCATGACATTAGTGGGACACAGAAATGGTGTATTACCTGTTGATGATAACATGTATAGTATTCTCAAGTGAACTGGTCTGAGAAGTATTTCATATTGAGTAAATTATTTTTAGAAGCCAAATGTTATATGGTGATTGAATGTTTAAAAAATAATGAGAATAATAGTAATCTGAAAAAAATGATGAAAAGCTATTTGATGAAGATGATGTAGAGGGTAATGTCTTTGTCTTGACTGATATGCACAGTAATCATACTGGAAAAAGAAATGTAATACACTGTAAAGATATATATGACTCAATGTAATATGAAAAAACTATGATAATAATAAATAAACAAATGAAAAGAAATCTACCTGCCTCCCATATAATTTAACTCAGTAATAGTAAGAGAAAACTGAAGGACGAGGTCATCTAAACAAATAGCACATTCTGTAATAACTCAGACTCAGTGGGTACTGCTTCTCCCTGACAGAAAAATTCAGAGTTCAAAAGAGTTAATTTGTAAATCTAAGTGATTGAAGTTTCCTCTTTACACTTGCCATCAGATTTTTTTTAACCTAGTACTACCTACTATTTTAAGCAAATCGAACTTGATTTTAAATTACCATGTAATCTAATGTTTTACATCAGGATACTATGTACTTTTATTGATTCTGGTATTCTCCATTCTGGTACCTCATCTTCCCCTGTATTAAGCTTTCTTTTGTAACTGATGTGGCATGTGTCATTTAAGATAACAGTTTTCCATATAAGCACAGGTCTGTTGCTGAGGTCTTTATTTTAGTCTTCTCACCAATATCCTTTTCAGTTTGCCAGGGATAGATGGAGAGAGGGGTAATGTAGCCCTCATGGGAGATAATCATGTCACGATTCCTTCCCCTACACTTCTCTCTCCTTTTGGAATTTTGGGCATACACCCATATGTGCCTGGTATGTTTCTCACGCCTTCAGATCAGCCATGTGAATTCCAGTTCCTTTCACCACCAACTGTATGGGTAACTACCACCAGTTTTTCTAACTCTGCATTTGAGCACAGTACCATAGTTAATATAACCTTATGATAAGTCTCAATATTTGGCAGAGCAGAAACCCTCATTGTATCATGCCCTTTATTCTTCCATGAAAATTTTAGATGTGCTTTATTTGTGTTCCATGAAAATTCTTGTTAGAGATTTTAGTTAGAATTACAGAATCTACAGCAACCTGAGGGAGAATTGATGTTTTTAAAATACAGTCTCCCTAACCTTAAATGCAATCTAATCACCATTTATTAAGTCTTTATTACTCTCTCTTACAGTTTTATAACTTTTTTCCACTTATGTCTTGCAATTACTTTTGTATATTTACTTCTGGTTTATTGATACTCTTTGATAAGATAGCAAATAATGTTCTCTATGCAATTATACTTTCTGATTATGTGTTTATGGGACCCAGAAAGGCAGTTTTTCCATGTAATCTTCTGTTGAGATGTTTTCCTAACATCTTCTAAAATTTCTAGTAAGTTTTGTGGAGATTATATTTAATTTCCTATGTTAAAAAAATTCACATTATCTGTAAATAAAGACAATTTAATTTTCTCTTTTCCAAATTCAATCTTTTTCTTTTTTAATTGCTCAAGGGAGCATGTAAGAACCAAACAGAGACACGGAGAGAGCAGGAGAAAGCACTTGCCAAAAGGGGTGCTCATGCTCCAGTCCCTCCTCCACTTCATCCTGTCAGGATTTCAGATATTCACACACAAGCCCAGTGTTTGTCAAGTTGCCTGTGCTGGACCTGAGCCATAGTCAGGCATGTGAGATCCAGCTTTCTCACCACTTGGCTGTGAAACCAACCCTAAATTTTATCCCTCTAATATTGTTTTCTTGTTTTATTATGGCTGGTCAGGACCTCCAGACATTGTCATGCAATTGTTATAATACTGGCCATTCCTGGTATTGGTGAAAACATTTCCAGTATTGGATGGATTATTACTAAAATAGAATGTTGCCATTGATTTTTATCTCTTCTACCCTACCAAAAGCTCTTTGAGGACAACTGTTATTTCTTATAGATTGTTTGAGTAGAAAATGTGGATACATTTGAGTAGGAGGGAATATCACTTAAGAAAGCTGGCACGAGGTTAAAGAGGGAGTTCCAAACAGCAAAGACAGCAATTCAGAGTTTATTTCAATGGGGAGGTACTAAATATTTTTGAAAGACACTTAGATGGTAAAGTATTGGGAACTCCAAATAACTCTCTGGAGAAATTAAGAAGAAAGAAAGCAGAGCTAGCTGATAGAACAGTAGCACATACTAGATCTTTATAGGAAGGTCCTGGGTTTGAGTCCTGAGGTCTCCTTATGCATACCAGGCATGCACACATGTCCATGATCTGGGCTGCGTGAGGTAGGAAGTGAATCATGGCATAGGCATGAAAATACTGCTGCAAGTGTCTGTCTCTCTCTTTGTCTCTATGTTTATCTCTCTATTTCCTCTCATGGAAGAAAAATTAATTTTTGTTTTTTTTTCGGAGAGGTTTTTGCTATAGGGCACGTGCACTTGCCAGACAGAGAGAGACATAGAGACAGAAAGCGAGAAATCACCCCCCGGGGGGATGGTCACGCCTCAATCCCTTCTCCTCCATTCTCCTCTCAGGATCTTGGGCATGCATGCACATGCACCAGGCGTGAGTTTTAAGCCACCGGGTCTGGGACGCGAACCGCAGTCGACTACGTGGGAGTCCAGCGACAAAACCATTATGCTAACTGCTGGTTCCCATAAAAAATAACTAAATTTTTTAAAAAGAAAGACTATAGGGGCTAGTTAGAAAATAATTCCATAAATATAAGAAGTGATATTTGCAAGAAATTTTACTATGGACATAAGAAAGAAAAATAAGAAATGGATTGGAAGCATTATCTGGGAAGAGAGTGACTTACAACAGCATTTAAAAGAAGAAAGAAAAAAGGGAGGAATCTAAAAGGACTCTAAATCTAGCAGAATAATAATCTTGACAGAAATACAAGAAGCCACAAGAGAAATGGTTTAGGGCTTAGTATTCTGAATTATCTAAAATTTCTAAGATGAGGGTTAATGAGATGTACATCAAATGCCATGTTTTTCACCTATTGTAATATATGCAATTCATTGTTTTTGAGTATATTCATAATCATGCAATCATTTTCATAATCAATTTTAGAATATTTTTATCAGCCTCTCTAAAACCAACCAAACCAAAACAGAAAACCCATACTCATTAGCAGTTATTCACAATTCTAAGCCCACTAGTCCTAGACAACCACTATTCAGATACAATGTTTTTTGTGGACATATGCTTTCATTTCACAAGGAGGAAAATTGTTGAGTAATATGATGGCTATATTAAAAAGTTAAAGAAGTCCCAAACTGTATTACAATACAACTTTTTTTCATTACCACTAATAATGCATGAGGTTTAAATTTCTCCCTATCTTTGACAACACTTAAAATTATCTGTGTTTTTGGATTATAGCCCTCATGGTACTTGAGAAATAGTATCTTATCATGTTTTGATTTGTATTTTCCTAATGGCTAATGATGTTGATCATATTGCCTATAATTTGCTGCAATAGGCTTATTGTCTATATATCTTTGAATAATTGTCTATTCAAATCCTTTGCCCATCTTTTCATTGGGTTTTCTTTTCATTACTAAGATGTAAGAGTTTTCTATATAGTTTGGATACAGCTTTATTGTGATATATATGATTTGTAAATATTTTCTCCCATTCTGTGTGTCATTAAAATTTATTTTGAAATAAAAATGTTTTTAATTTCGATGGAAACCAATGTCTTTTTCTTCTATTTTTTACATTATATCTAAGAAATTATGGACTGACTCAAGGTCATGAAAATGTATTCTCGTGTTTTTCTCTCAGTTTTAAATCTTTTGATTTTTTTTGTTTCTAAACATATACAAATTACACAAACACATAAATAGTGTATAGTTTATATATTTAACTTATGATCCATTTGCAGTTAGTTTTTTTTTTCTTTTATGGTGTAAGGAAGTGATATAATCTTGTTATTTTGCATATGAGTATCTAGTTGTTCCAGCACATTTGTTCAGAAGAATATTCTTTCCCTTGTGAAATCTCTTTATGCCTTTATCAAAATCAATTGACCAAAAATCTAAGGATTTATTGTGGCCTTGTAGAAAGGGTTGGGCTCTCTACTTCTGTTTTTCGTAAATGAGTCGGTAAAAAATTGGTATGAATTATTTTAAACATTTGGTAGAATTTAGCAGTCTGTCTCTGTATGGGCTTTTCTTTGTCAGACTTTTAAAATACCTAATTAAATCTCCTAGTTCACTATACGTCTTTTCAAATTTTCTACTTTATTAAGTTTCATTAGTTTGTGTGTTTCTACAATTTTTGTCCATTTTATCTGTTATTTCATGACATACCATTGTTCATTGTATTCCATTATAGTTATTTTTATTTCTGTGTCTAGAAGATAAACTTTAAACTGGATTATTATGTTTATTATCATAATTATTTTACCAAATGCAACTTGTATATATCATCAAGACATAAAATAGGTAAAGGAGATTGGTCCCTTTGTCCTCTGGAGGGAATTCTGAGACAACCCTTAAAATCCTAGCTGCAGAGATTACAACTGATAACCCAGTGGGTAGAGCTAAACATTATTAATTTTGTTTGTTGTTGGTATATAATCAACCTACTGAATTTTTAGGTGTATCCAGAACATTCTTGTTTAGTGAGCTGGGTGTGGATGACTGGATTTGAGATGGCTCTTTAGATATCTCTCTGGAAGTGGCAATTAAAGCAACACATTGAAGTGGTTAAGAAGAGAAATTCATGGACTCTCACATGGTCAACCATGGTTCAAGCCCTACACCTAGAGGCTTGCTTTCTCATTTTTCCTCTTTCTCTCTCTTTATCACTCTCTGTTGAGTGTTGAGTGCAAATGAACTATAGCAAATTAATAATAATAATAATAATAAATAAAATAAAACAAATTATTCATTTAAAAATACGTAATTGCAGTCTTCAAGGGATCAAATCGAGAAGATAAGTTTAGATAGAGTAAGGAAGTTCAATAAAAACAAAGGGGAAAAATAAGAGTGTCTTCAAGTGGACAATAACATAGAGATAACATCAAAAATTCAAAAGGATCTTTCATGATGAAGGAGGTGCTGGCAACTTAGTACTATATGGGGCTTGGCATGATCTACAATCAACAACACCAATCATAATTATCTGTCCTTTAGGATGTACTTCACTTTGCCTTCTTTCTGACAGTACTCAAAGGCAACTTCTTAGGTGCAGAAGGTCTTTTTCATTTCTATGTGCTGCCCTAAGCTGTGTCTGCTGCTCTGAGGCTTAGGGTTGACAATTTAGAAATCAAAAATCTTTATCATTTAACTGCTATACTTAGTAAATTGTTACTGCTGAGTATTTGCTGGAAAAAAAAATTCTTTCTTTGTGCCTACTGTAGTTTAACCAGAGATAAAACTAAAATGTCATTCCCCCGACACTCCTAAGTTCTCTTATCAAACAAATCAAAAACTAAAAAAAAAAAAAACATTTTGAACATAGTTTCTATTTGTTATACTTACTTCTCAAAAGATTCTAAAGATGTCTCTAAACATTAAGCATACATATATCTAAGTTTTTGAAAACTAAAATGAAGTAAAATGATCTTAGAAGTAAAAATAAAGAGATAATTGTCCCAGAAAATTTAAAAAAGGATAATTCTTGTGAATTATATCATTTTAAAGTCAAAGACTTCTATAGCTAAAGCAAAGAGGGAACATAGGGTAAAGACTTTCTGTTCATTTTTTTCTTACTATGTAAGTTTTTATAATTTTAATTGTATAATTAATGTATCAGCTAAAATAAAAATTTCCCAGAGATGTGTTTCTCAAATTTTAATGTGTAAATAAATTGCCTGATGACTTTATTATTCTATAAAATAGGATTCAGAAGGTCTGTGGTCTGAACATCTGCATTTCCAACTAGATCACAGATGAAATTAATGCATAGTAAGATCCATCTAAAACCTTTACTACAAGAACACCCTATAGCAACTCAACCAAGTATAATAACAAAATTTTCTTTTCCCTTTAAATTCCAAAAGAAGATTATAGCCCTATAGGTAAAGATGGGAATAGAAAAGCAATAGGGAAATAGTCTAGAATTTTAGTTACTGAATTAATAATGGCTCTGTAATTTCAAATGCATTTCAGATTATTAACATATATTTAACATAAAATTTTCAAGCACAGCAAGTAAAAAGAAAACAGACAATAAGGACTCCACATAGAAAAAAGGTCACATCAGATCAAATAATTAAACTGTAACTTCACATTTCAGAGCAGAAGACAAAGAGGAAAACTTTAATGCTTTGAGAGTCTAAATCACTCTCAAGCATCTTCAGGATTAATTAAGTAAAGTTCACATGAAGACAAAATATGCAAAAAAGAAGGAATCACCATATATTTGTTTGATAAAACAATAAAAATAAATGTAAACTATGAAATGTATAGTTTAGAAAATTTACAAGCCAAATAGTCCAAGTCTCCATTGTTTGTGATGTATGTTATATGAAAATAATTGATTTTTTTAAAGAGGTTTTTGCTTTAGGGAGCATGTGCTCGCCAAAGAGAGGCAGAGACAGTGAAAGGGAAAGTGAGAAATCACCCCCCAAAGCAGATGGCCACAGCACAATTCCTTCTCCTTTGTTCTCCTCCTGAGTTCTTGGGCACACATTCACCCAGAGTGATTTTCAAGCCACCAGGTTCAAGACTCAAACTACAGTCAGGCATGTGGGAGTTCAGCAATGTCACTGCTTTGCCATCTGCTGATCACACAGAATTTATTTATAAGAAATTGATATTCAGCTAGATTATTCATGCCTCTGGTACTAATAATGTACTAATTCATTATTATCAAGCTTTATTTCTTTACTGTAATTGTTTCATATACATGCATATATTGGGCTTCCTCTTTAAAATGTAATCTGTCAATCTCTGTCATTTAATGGAACATTTATTCCATTCATATTTAATGTAATGACTAACAGACTTGATATTAATTTTCCATTTAATTATTTTTTCTTTGTAGTTTATTCTTTTTATTATAATTGCTGATTAATATATAATTGATTTATGGTATTTTGAGATACAGTATTTTTAAGCATGTATATGGTGTGTAATAATTAAATCAAGGATACAAGCTCATTTGACATCCCCCACATTTAACATCCACCATGTTAAACATACTCTAAAAATCACTATTTGTTTCTTTATATATTACTTTGTCACAATATTCATTATTCTATGGTGATATAAAGTTTCAAAAACTATTCCACTTGCTTACATGCATCTTGTCTTTTAGCCAAATTTTTCTCATTCTCCTGTCTCTACCCAACTTCTACTATCTGTCATCACTTTCTCTACATCTATGCAATCGAGTCCTTTCACTAACAAGGAAAACACTTGGCATTTATTAAGAAAGAATATTTGTCTTTCATACCAGGGTGTGAAACGTTTCAAAACCTATTCCACTTGCTTACATGCATTTTGTGTCTTTTAGCCAAATTTTTCTCATTCTCCTGTCTCTACCCAACTTCTACTATCTGTCATCACTTTCTCTACATCTATGCAATCGAGTCCTTTCACTAACAAGGAAAACACTTGGCATTTATTAAGAAAGAATATTTGTCTTTCATACCAGGGTGTGAAACTCAGTGTTATATTTTCTAGGTATAGCCATTTTGTCTCAAATGCAGAAGATCCATTGTTCTTTATGGCTGAGTAGGATTCCACTGTTTATTACCTGCCATTTTTTCTTTATCCATTTTTGGTTATTGAGTATTTAGTTTTCTTTATCCCTTTCTGATTTTTGCTAACTTGATCAAAATTTTAATAATTTTATTTTTCTCTATGTTAACTAAGTTTCATTACTTTTTTATTAGTAAACTTTAAGTAGACACATATTTCTCTATTACTTGAAAACAAAATCCCAAATGTTCCATTTTTTCCTCAATTTTCTCTGTTCCTCATTCTGTATTTATTTACATTTTCTATGTGTATTTCTTTTCTCTTATGAGTAAGGGACTTTCTATTCAATTTAATGGAGAGTCTATCATATACTCTCCATTAGGCTCTTCTATTTTATGATGACATCTGGTTAGCAACTATGATCTGGGAAGAAGAATTTTTCAGGGTAGAAAGAAAGGGAGGAAATAAAAGGATTAGAAAAAGTAGGAGTGGTCGAAAGGAGACTCCTGTTCTTCCCAGAGTCAGAAACATCTGAAAGAGGTCTCCCTGGAACCTAGTAGAGGTGAAGAGGCAGGTTCAATATACCTTTATCTCCTCCAGCTTCCCTTGTTTTACAGTGTAAATTTGGGTGGACCAAGAGAGGACATGTGACCTTCTTCTCAGATGAATAGTTCTGTCCATCAAAATCAAGGAGCAAGGCATACTTTTTTAAGTAAGGCTTTGTTCAGAAAAAAAAAATGCATGTGTGTATATATACATATACATATACATATACATATACATATACATATACATATACATATACATATACATATATATATACATATACATGTGTGTGTGTGTATACATATACATATACATATACATATACATAGTTCTGAAAAAAAAAAAAAAAATGTATATATATATATATACATATACATATACATATACATATACATATACATATACATATACATGTGTGTGTGTGTGTGTGTGTGTGTATGTGTATTGTTTCTGAAGGCAAGGGGAAAGTTCTAAAGTTTTTAATTTGGCCCAAAATAAAGATGTTTTTCAATTTAATTAATAGATTTGGAGCTGTTTCCACAGAATGCACAGATAGTGGCAAAAGGAAAATAACCAAAATTCCTCTATCTATTGACCTTGGAAAAATTAGAAAGAGACATCCTTCACTTTATCCCATATTTCATGAAAACAGCAACATTTAAGGGAACGCAAAGCCCTTTCTCTGTGGTCCTGGGTCAATGACAATAGTTAAGAGTGAAATGGGAAGTGTTTCATATCCTCTTGAAATGTATGCATGTGAATACTCGTACTTCAGTCTCAAGCATCCCTTTGAGATAGGTGCCATTTTTGTTTTTATTTCCATCTCAAGTTACATAGTCTCATTCTCCCAGGTTAAATGCTTTACCCCTGAACAAGCAATAAGTGCTTCAGTTGGTATTTAAACGAGATATCTGATTGAAAATCATGGGTTCTTTCCAATATTATAACACTCTCAAAAATGGCATAGCTGCAGCATGTTTGCTCCAAAGTCTTGAAATCATGAGTGAATTCTTCTCTGAAGAATATTTACTAAATAATCTCATTTAGAAAGAAGTAGCAGCTGGAATAGCCACACTCCTAACTCAATCAGTTCCATTATTTATAATGAATACAAGTAAAGTGGATGAATATTAAAAACATTGTCTCTTCTGATATTTTGAAGAATCATAAAGCATGTGACTAGGCTCCAGGATCAACAGAGTATATGTTGTGCAAACCTCTCCCCCTTGACATTCAGAAGATAATCACTACAAATTATTGAACATCCACTACTTTTCAGTATCTATGCTAGATACTTGACATATTTCATTTTCTTTACAATCCAATTACAAAGGTGTTATTATTTCAAATACTCATGGAAATCATGAGGTTCAAGAGGTTAAATAAATTCTCAAAGGTTAAAAAGGTGAACAGTTGAGGGAACCAGCAGTTAGTGTAATGGTTATGTCGCTGGACTCCCACCTAGTTGACTGTGGTTCGTTTCCCGGACCCGGTGGCTTAAAACACATAAGGCGCGTGTGCGTGTGTGCCCAAGATCCCAAGAGGAGAATGGAGGAGAAGGGATTGCAGCGTGACCATCCCCCCTGGGGGGGGGTGATTTCTCGCTTTCTGTCTCTATGTCTCTCTCTGTCTGGCTGGCGAGCACATGCACCCTATAGTGAAAAAACCTCTCCAAAAGAAAAAAAAAAAAAAAAGGTGAACAGTTGAGATCAGATTTAGGATTAAATCATTAGAGAAACTTTCAGCAATATTTTCTTTCCTTTCCATTCTCATTCTTTTCTTCCTTCTTCCCTCTTCTCCTCCTCTTTCTTCCTCCATGTTTTTTGTTTGTACACATTTACTTTTCCCTTTCCTATTCCATCCATGCAGTTTTCTCATCCCAATACCATAAAGCAAGAAACAGTTTTATTTCTGGAAAAAGAGTTGAGTATGAAATGTAAAGCCCAATTTCTCCTCAAATCAGTAAGATATTTTTTGTATCACAGACACTATAGAATATAAGAGAAATATTTTCACAATTCTGTTTTCAGGGTCCATATCATAAGCTTATATCTTACAAGTATCTAACTTAAACATCCTTGTGCCATGGTAAAATTCTCTTCATGGAATTTGAGAATGTTTACTCCAATATCTATATTTAAATATACTACAATGAGCATTACCTGATTCATCTATGAAACACAACTCTTGATCCTGTTTCCACACTGAACCCAAACAACTTGTCACTTCAGTGAAAATATTATTCAAGAGATGCTTCTCATAGGTGTCCTTTATAGAATTATTTATTCTACAATTTATGTATTATTGCATAAGTGCTTCCTATCAGCCTAACACGCACACATCCTCCATTTTACATACAAAGAAACTGATGTTTAGAGAAGTTCAACGATCCGTCAAAAATAATGTAGTTGCATAGTTTTCCACACCTGAGATTGTAGTGTGGGTGTTTACAAGCTAATCTACAACACCTTCTGCTCGCTCTTCCATCTAAACTGGAAGTAAACTAATAACAAGAAGAATAAAATAGTTATGAACATGAACTGAATACTTACTATATATGTGGACACTGTTTTAAGAGACCTACCTAATGTAGCTTATTTAATAATCATTACAACACTGTAAGGTGGAGATTATTATTATCCTCATTCTACTGATGGAGTAGTTGATAAACTTGCTCAAACTTTGGCCCAAAATAGAGATGTTTTGCAATTTAATTAATAGATTTGGAGCTGTTTCCATCTGAAGGCAAGGGGAAAGTTCTAAAGTTTTTAATTTGGCCCAAAATAAAGATGTTTTTCAATTTAATTAATAGATTTGGAGCTGTTTCCACAGAATGCACAGATAGTGGCAAAAGGAAAATAACCAAAATTCTGTTCATAAGATCATACTTATGAATAACTTAGACTTTACACCAAGGCTGTCTGACATCAGAAGTTGCACTCCTAATTGTTACACTGTTAGCATATTCCAAGGTGTGAACCAATTAGTGAAATTTAAGGCAAACAGAAAATGTGTATTGTAGATGTTGTCACTTGGGTGGCAGTGACTGCAGTGAGGGGATCCACTGAATACACTAGTTTAGGCAGCAGCACGGCTTGGTTTTCTAAGTTTATCTCTGAGTATAAATAGAATTTCATCAATTACGTCTCCATACATCTGACAGCTGCAGCGGGAGCACCATCAGGAGGCATTGCAAGCACAATAACTGTCTTTTTTCCTGGATGCTCACAGCAGAGGCCAAACTAATGTGCAGAGGAATGTCCAAAATAATGTAGTTGCATAGTTTTCCACACCTGAGATTGTAGTGTGGGTGTTTACATGCTAATCTACAACACCTTCTGCTCGCTCTTCCATCTAAACTGGAAGTAAACTAATAACAAGAAGAATAAAATAGTTATGAACATGAACTGAATACTTACTATATATGTGGACACTGTTTTAAGAGACCTACCTAATGTAGCTTATTTAATAATCATTACAACACTGTAAGGTGGAGATTATTATTATCCTCATTCTACTGATGGAGTAGTTGATAAACTTGCTCAAACTTTGGCCCAAAATAGAGATGTTTTGCAATTTAATTAATAGATTTGGAGCTGTTTCCACAGAATGCACAGATAGTGGCAAAAGGAAAATAACCAAAATTCTGTTCATAAGATCATACTTATGAATAACTTAGACTTTACACCAAGGCTGTCTGACATCAGAAGTTGCACTCCTAATTGTTACACTGTTAGCATATTCCAAGGTGTGAACCAATTAGTGAAATTTAAGGCAAACAGAAAATGTGTATTGTAGATGTTGTCACTTGGGTGGCAGTGACTGCAGTGAGGGGATCCACTGAATACACTAGTTTAGGCAGCAGCACGGCTTGGTTTTCTAAGTTTATCTCTGAGTATAAATAGAATTTCATCAATTACGTCTCCATACATCTGACAGCTGCAGCGGGAGCACCATCAGGAGGCATTGCAAGCACAATAACTGTCTTTTTTCCTGGATGCTCACAGCAGAGGCCAAACTAATGTGCAGAGGAATGGAGGCAGATACCACAGATTTCTGGGATTCAATTCTTTTCCACAACTAACTTCTTTTATACAATCCATTCCTAACATGTACTTTGCAACATTTCATGCTACAACTTTCATAAACAATTTGAACTCCAGTTCCTTAGGTATGAGACGTGAAATAAGAGGACTACTTTTTTTTTTTCTTTTTAAAGGTTTTTGCCATAGGGCACATGTGTTCACCTGAGAATTGGAAAGTGAAATCCCCCCCCACAACACACACACACACACACCCAGGAGGGATGGCCACACCACAGTCCCTTCTTTGTTCTCCTCTTGGGATTTTGGGCACACGTGCACACATGCCCAATGTGAGTTTCAAGCCATAGGACCCAGGACTCAAACCCCCATTGGGCATGTGGGAGTCCATTACCTTTACTATTCCATCACCTGCTGGCTCCACAGAGGACTACGTACTTAGTACGTTAATGTCTAACCAGAATGACTCAAATGTGCAGTCTAAGCTCTGAGAATTATAAAGATAGGTTTATGTGATGTTATAATGTGCACTAATTTCCATACTGGGACACATATTACTCAGTCTCCCATTTCATACTCTGGAACAAAAATGTATATGACTTTATCTGCCTATGGGCAGCAGTCAACTCCTGCCTGACACCTTGTAGACACTGAAAAAATTGTGTCAAATAAATTAACATGAGTTGGACTATAAATAGGGCTTAGATAAATATCTGAAACAATAAAAATTACAGGCACTTTCCACTTAGGAGGCAAACAGAGGGTGCATTCACATCTGTTAAACACTCGATAAAGTTTTAAGTCAAGACGAAGTATTCAGAGTCAGGCCTAAAATCAGGAGAGGAAATGGAGATGCAATGAGCCAAAGGAAAGAAGACAGGAAAGTAAGGCAAAAGTTGCTACAGGCAAAAGCCCTGGATATTTTAGCAGATACAGAAAGTGCTGATGACTCGTTTTCCAATGCCCAGTCCCTGGAGTGGTACCTCGCCATATGTAAAGGTTGGAGTGTGAAGACACTCCTATTTTCTATTACAGACCTGTCATCCATGAAACATTTTGAAACACTTTATACCTTTAGATTGCTCTATTTTTTTGTATAAAATAAAAGGATTATCAAATTAACATAATATTTGAGAAGTTAAACTTCTTTTATCTACTGCCACTTAATTGTTCCATGACATTGAGTATACTTCGAATTTTACCGACTTTAAAATTATTCTTAAGTAACGCGGAGTTGATAATACCTGAATAGTCAGACATAATTTATGAATAGTACCTAGTTGAAGTAGCTAAGATAAATTAAAATATAAGTTTTGATTTGGTCAGCAACCTGATCCTATTACAACCATGGTAGGTCAATACAGACATTAATACAAATATGGAGTTCCAAGTCATGAGAAGTAGTAGCATTATTATAGCCAAAACTTTGCAGAGCACAGCTGGAAGGTTATGTCTTATTCAACCTGCCCCATTTTAAAAGGGGCATTAGCACATTTCTGAATATTAATTACTTGAAGGAAAAAGCATGTCTTATGTATCTTTTACAGCACCATGCACAGTAACCTGAATTTAGCAAAAGCTCGATAGATGTTCGCTGAGTAGATGAGTGGATGAATTCTTATAAAATTAAAGCAGAAAAGAATCTTAGATCAGAGAAAATAAGTGAAATTTTACTATTTTTTATTAACTACTCTGATACTTCAGAAGGTAGAGTCATGACAAACAAATGGGAATTATTAAAAATAAAATCTGGGTCATCATAAAAAAGAGCATGATAAGAGTTAGAGCTGTCTGCTGTGGAATATGGGCAGTGGAGAAATTGCACTGGAAGTGTCCACTAGGCAAGAATGACCACCAATCAGTAGAAGAGATTGCCTTGTCATATGGGGACTTTGTGTACAGAATTGGCTTACTTCCACAGATAAATAAATGAGTGTATGATAAATAATTCCCACTGGGGAACCAGCAGTTAGTGTAATGGCTATGTCGCTGGACTCCCACGTAGTCGACCGCGGTTCACGTCCCAGACCCGGTGGCTTAAAACTCACGCCGGGCGCGTGTGCATGCGTGCCCAAGATCCCGAGAGGAGAATGGAGGAGAAGGGATTGCGGCGTGACCATCCCCCCTGGGGGGTGATTTCTCGCTTTCTGTCTCTATGTCTCTCTCTGTCTGTCTGGCGAGTGCACGTGCCCTACAGTGAAAATCTCTCAAAAAAAAAAAAAAAAAAAAAGAATTCCCACTATAACTGTGATTATAAACCCAGGTGCTCTTGCCAAAGTATATGTGGAGTGAATTTTATAAGATCTTAGAAATAATATATGCATATCTCTCTCTCACACACACATACATCTTTTCTTAGGAACTTTGTTTTGAAGTGAACAGATAAGAAATTATTTGTAATATGACTATTTTCAGATGCATATTAAAAAGTCTATTTCTCATTTTATTTTTTAAGTTATAAAAGACTAATTTTATAGAAACACACTAAAAGGTCACTTGCAACATTAATGAAAATATCATTAGGCTACCTGGTACATGCACATTCAAATTGAGATGTTGATGTATTGATCTTACTCTATAGCTTGGGGAGTTCCTAAATGTAGTGCAAATCTCTGTGTCATATCTACAGTCATGACCAGAATTTTCTACAAAGCTATTCATCTCTCTATGCCTAACATTGTCTGAATTAATATAGACAACTGATTTGACTGAAACAATTAACTCATCAATTGCTCCACTAACAAGGAACCTCTGCACCTGAATCACCTAATCAGTTTGTGTAGACCTAGCAGGGAGCACATTTTGGGGACTGTCTGAGGAGTATACACTATCCATGCCATGCCAAATTCAGTCATAGGAACTCAAAATTTGTCTTGGAAATTTCACATTTTTACTGAACACAGATGGAGAAAAAAGCAACTTCTTTGATTTTTTTTCATAATTTATCATTTTTGAATTTATGAGAAACAAAATAGCACTTACCTTGCAGTTGCCAAAAAAAAGCTAGATGATTTAAGGGAAACATCTTCCATAAAAATTGGCATTGGATTTGTGATAATAATCTAATAACCCCCTACTACACTAAATCTATCGAATGGGATTATAATTTAGGTTTATTTGATGGTTGAGCTTTTTTATATTTAATAGTTCATTTAATCATAACAATACTGCTCTTACACAGATCCCTTTTAATCTCCACTCATTAGATAAGGACATGGGGGA
>NW_006159610.1:4649021-4680597 GCF_000334495.1 Tupaia belangeri chinensis | reverse complement strand
AGCAGGATATGAGAGAGTCACTTCTGTCATCCCTTTGTAAAGTGTATTCTCCTGTGCTAAACTCTAAATAGTTTCCTCATAGGCTATATACATCAGCATAAAAATTCAAGGAAAGAAGAAATAACAAACAGAGACTTTGGTATTAAGATTAGGAAGTAAAACTTTCTTATTGCTTCCAGTTGTTCAGGAAGAAGTCAGGAAGTGTTTCCCAGAGAATATCATCAAATTCGATGACTGAAAGAAAATTGTTGTCATCTAGACCAGTTGGAGGAAGTGACAGGGAGCATCTAGGAAGCAGAGGATAGCCAGGATATGGTGAGTGTGGAGTTCAGAGAGGGCAGGAATATGATCCAAAGTATGAACAGATGTAGAGTACACACGTGTAGACATAAGCTGGGAGAGTAAACAATGGAACAAGGTCCTATAGAAAGTTGAATGTTATATGAATGAGTTTTGGGTTCTTTACTAAGAAGTACAAAAAGAATGTCTTTAAGCAAGCATACAGATATGCATTTTCACATAATCATGCTTGTTACTATGTGAAGAAGAGGAGTTCCAAAGACTTAGGTAGTAAAAAACATTATTGCATTAATTTAAGAAAAATTTGCATGAGATAGAACTCTAGTAGTACAAATGTGAGGGATTTGAGAAATGTCTGTGAAGTAAAATTGACAGGAGTTCTGATGTATGAGATTTGTAGCATGAAAGAAATAGAGTCAAGGATAACATTAAAGTTGCTGTTTGAGGAAATGAGCTTTAGCAGCAAACAGTTAACGGCTGACTTCTAAGCATCTGCAGGGGCCAGTGGAAGCTGGAGATCATGACATTGCAATGATTCCAATTTGCATGGATGGAATATTTCTACAGCTTCAGTTGAGAGCAGGGAATCAATTCCCAAAAGGCAGACTTATTTATATTTAGAAAAAGGAATTTTCTGGAAATAACTAGAAGGTAGTACAGGAAAGTGATTTGAAGTAGTGACAAGAGTATTGAAGTGCTGAGTTTTAGAATCTAAATGAGTGAGAGGAAGAAATGAAGACAGAAGAAAGCTCACAATATGGTAGTTAGAGGGCAGCATTACTAAAGTCCTTTCAGTACTGAACAATGTGTGCAATTGGAATAAGAGAGTTATAAGGGTGGTACCAGCAGATGGTGTAATGGCTACACTGTTGGACTCCCATGTAGTTGACCACAGTTTGAGTCCTGGAATTAATGCTGGACATGTGTGCATGTGTGCCCAAAATCCTGATAGGAGAATGGAGGAGGGATTGTGGTGTGACCATCCCCCTGGGGGATGATTTCTCACTTTCTGTCTCTCTGTCCGGTAAGTGCACATATCCTGTAGCAAAAAGCTCTCTAGAAAAAAAGAAAAAAAGAAGAAGAACAGAGTTATAGGATGAGGTTGATAGACAGAATGGAATGTTGGAATTTAGAATTTTAAGAGGTCATTGAGCTGTTCCGGATGATGCCAATCTGAGTTCAAGTGACTAAAGCGAAGTGAATGCAAACCGATTGGAGGCAATGAGGAGAAGAAACTGAAAATCTAAGTTTCTTTATGGATAGACATTAAAACCACACAAGAAAATGGGCAGACTCCACATAGAAGTAAAGAGAATGTACCAGGCACCACAACTTTAGGGAAGGAGACAGGATGAACTGGAGGTGTGCTAGGTGACAGAAGTGAGCAGAGGAAGCATTAGCCTAAGAGCAAGAAAAAAGCAGGTTTTCTTACACCTCTGTGTAGGAGTAATAGTTAGGAAGCATTCTTTGGAGAGTTTCAAAGATTCCAATACCCACAACTTCAGCCTGAGGTTCTTGGACATGTTCGAATTGAGATGGTTGCAGGGAGAGTGGTTTCCCCAAGAGAAAGGAAGACACGAATTAAGATCGCGATGTAGAATGGATATCCACGACAGGAGGTAGATATCCTTTCCTTGATCCTTCCCCATAGAAAAAAATTGTTCATGACAGAAATAAGATATGTAGAGGGGATGGTGGCAAGTTTTGGCAGAAGTGAATTGATGTAAGATTGTTTATTTATTTATTTATTTGTTTATTTATAGGAGAGATTTTTGCTTTCGAGTTGCCAGAAAAACAGAGATGGAAAGAAAAAGTGAGGAATCAGCCCCCCACCCCCACCCCCGGAAGTATGGCCAAGCTGTAGTGCCTTCTCCATTCTCCTCTTGGAATTTTGGCACACATGTGTCCAGGGTGAGTTTCAAGCCACCAGGTCCAGGACTTGAACCCCAATCAGCCACATAGAAGTCCAGAATCTTAACCTCTATTACACCTGCTGGCTCCAGAGTTGACGTAGAATTTGAAGAAGAAATTCTGAGTGTCATGACTGAGAACACAGAGTCAGAATAGAGTTTTGCATAGAGTTTTACTGCTTAAGCTTCAAAGAACAATAATAGCATGGAGACAGGTCCATTTAAGATAACCATACTTATTTTTTCCCCCAAATAACTAATATGCAAATCTAGTTTATATACACTCAGAGTTTGGGGAATTAAGGGTGGTTGGCCTTGTCTTTAAGGGCAAAAGATGCCAAGGCGACAGCCCCTAAGAGCAGAGCCTGCTTCTTCCCTTAGAGGTAATCCGTGCCGAAGTTCTAAATGCTGGATAAAACCTCACAGACCTGGTCAGCATACGTTTATGATGGGAAGCTGATGAGTCGCACTCTCATGGTGATGATGATGCACTACATTCTCAAACTCTGTAAAGGAATGTGAGGTCTCTTTTAAGTGTAAGGTCTGAGTCACTTGCAAACATAGATAGCCAACCACTTAGTCACTTGCTTAAGCTCCCCGACTTATTTTAGTAATGACTGTAAAATGAAGGAGCTGAAGTGCAGAGGTTTATAATCTTAACTAAGAAGACGGTTGATACCTTGACAGCAAGAACTGACGAGAGCCTGGCAAAATGGGAAAAGATAAAAAGTAAACATAAAGATAAACCACAAGGTACACACCCATCAGAATAACTGGGATGATTTATTTAGGGGTGAAGAGTCCCACGTACCAGCATCTCCTGCCTTTACTGATTTTAGAAGCACACATAATATATTATGAAATCCCAGTAACTGAGAAAGGTTGAGGAACACAGAAACTCATCATCATGAGTTAAACAGATGGCATAATGGTTATATTGCCGGACTCCGGTAAGGCCAACTGTGGATCAAGTCCCGGACCAGGCAGCTTAAAATTCACGTTGTTCGTGTGTCCATGTGTGCCCAAAATCCAAAGAGGAGAATGGAGGAGAAGGAACTGAAATGCGGCCATGCCTCCTGGAGGGCGATTTCTTCACTTTCTATCTCCATATCTTTCTCTGATGAGTACATGTGCCCTATAGCAAAAAATCTCTCAAAAATAAGTAAATAAATAGGCAGACTAAAAATTGATGACTATTGTGACTGAAATGTGCATAGGATGTGATAAGGCACTAAGGGTCAAAGAAATGAGTGGAGGTAGGCATGGAATCAAGAGAAGTTCACTTCAGAAGAAGAAACAAACAAGACTTTGAAATTTGAGTGGGGGTGACTGCTAACTAGAAAAGGCAAGAGTGTTCTGCAGAAGTGGCTCATCAAAGGCGTGGAGCTGTGTGATGCCATGGTTTATTGAGGGCACTGGACCTGGGCTCATAGGGTTCCAGAATCAAGGGTGTGGAGAGAGAGTAACCTGGAGCAGGAAGCAGAGACGTGATGTTGAAGGACTTAGTAGAATATGGACTTATACGTAATGAAGACTCTTGAAGAATTCTAAGCACAAAGATGACTGGGTTTGAAAGTTAGAACAAGCACATTAATTTCCCTATACATACGAATATGAGATTTGATATTTCATGTTTCTAGTAATTAGTTTTAAAATTATCTTTATTTATAGCACTGTCTACAGGTGCTAGTTATGCTGCGATCCCCTTCCTCCAGTCCTCCGGCCAGTAGGATATTGGATATTGTGTGCCTGGTGTGTTGTAGGTTGAGCAAGTCTGTGGTTCACACCTCAGTCACCATGTGGGATTCAGCTTCTCCTGTGCAGTGTATTACCACTGGCCTTAGAGCCAGCCCTAGAATAATTATTTTTAGTTATCAAAATAACATAAACCATATTCATTGTAGCCTGAGAATGTATGGAACTGTATAACACTTACAGGAGTATTTCTATATGATTAATTTTTATCAAGTTTTATTTATGTATTTATTTTCTAAATGATTTTTAATTAATTAATTAATTGATTGATTTTAACTTGACCAGAGAGACAGAGACAGAGAGAGAGAGAAAGTGAGAAAGCAAGCTGCCAGGTCCAAAACTTGAACTGCTGTCGGCCGTGTGGAGTCCAGCACCCTTAACCACCATGCCAACTGCTGGCCCTATTTTATGGAATTCATGGGTGAAAGAGAGAGAGAGATGCAACACTCCTGAAAAGGTCTTTTTCTTTTCACTGTTTAAGAAATTTTTTATTAAAGCAGGAACTTTATAATCCAAATTACATGTCCTTGCTCAGCTTTCAATTCTGTTACTTAAAAGAGAACTGACATCCTGAGCTATTCCAAATTAAAGAATTACAAAATTAAAGAAAGGAATGGTCCCTCAGAGGGTCTTGATGTCATGATTCACTCCTTAGTCTCAGTCAGCTCAAAGCATGAGCAAACATGTGCCTGGCGTACTCACAGATGTCTCTGGGCTCAAACTTGCCAGCTTCCCGTGTGAGATTGCCTCACAGAGTAGTCACATTTTACCACTGCATTATTGTCCAGTTCCCTCATTAAAATTTTTAATAAAAGCATCTTGATTTTAATACGATCATATTTTAAAAACCTAAAAGTTAAAAAAAAAAAAAAAGACTACTATTGTTTGGAAATTCACTGCTATCAGCATCTATATCCCCCGGTAATGCTGGATAAAGGATTGCCTTCATACAATGTCATGGACTGAGAATGGGATAATAAAATGTTCTGAGATGTTCTAGGCATCTCCATCTCCATTCAGCATAACGGAAAAGAATAGTCAAGTGTTCTGCCTCATTACACGTTATAAATAACTAGCTACACAAAAGGTATAAATGTTCATCACCTGAGCAAAATATTTAGCTGTTTCTCTAGATACACTCAGATTTCTATTAATGCTTTGCAAAGAAACCATTCAGCATGATTTTCTCCATTTCATATCTCATTATGTAGAGATAGCAGAGGGTCTTAATGTGTGTCCTTCTTCAAGAGGGAACCACCAGCAACACCAAATCTGTTCATCCACCATTAAAGAGAGCAGCAGTGAGATGTGCTGTGGGCACGTCTAGGAGGTCCTTCCTGTGTTATTTCCCCTATGCTGTGTTTTCCATTGACCAAGAATCTTGACGTTCTCACAGACAGTTACACTATGGAGCTGCTGGAAATTGTTCTGTAACACCAGTCTTGAGAATCAAGTCTTGCTCATAACATCAAAATGGTCACTTAGAAGAATTTTCTTTGTGAAAATTTCTATAAACTCTTTTCTGAGCATGAATGTTTCAGAGTAACAGTAATGAGATGAAAACTGGAGTATGAATTTCTTTTTTTTAATTTGTGAAAGAGTACATGTACTCATGAGAGAGAGAGAAAGAGAGAGAAAGAGAAAGTGAGAAAGCACCCATACCCAAGGTGTACGGTCAGGCTGCTGCTGAACAGAAGAAAATGAGGAGAAAAGGGATATAAGGGAAGAGGAAGACAAACAGATGATAAGTGGAAAACCCTGAAAAGGAAAGCTAGCAAAGAAAGATGGGGAAAGCTAACGTGATTGAGTTGTATGTAGAAGGTATAACAGGTTTTTTGTTGTGGTTATTTTTGTTTGTTTGTTCATTTGTTTAGAGAGAGAGAAATATCCCCAACAGGACACACTAAGCTACAATACACAACCATCCCCCGCCCCCAGAGGTCTCCAGTCTGCCCAGATCAACCCAGGATTTGAACCCAGGCCCTTTTCACCTCAAAGTGGCACCCTAGTTGGACCACAATTTCATTTAAAATGAATAAGGTGCTTATTCATAAAAAAGGAATTGGTGAGGCATTAAAATAAATTTAAGGGATAAACTAGAACCGTTAATCCAGAGGTCAGAGAAGCAAACGTCATTGGGGAAAAAAAGAAATATAGGAATGAGTAATCTATAAGAAATACTTAAACCAAAGAAAATTTCTAAATCAAAACTTGAATCTGAGTCTGAGCTTCCTGATAGCCTAAAAATTATAGACACACACGTGCAGAAAGGGAGAGAGAAAGAGAACAATACAGGAAACTGCCAGTGTCCCATAATCCTAAATTGTCATTGTAGTTTAGTTTCTGTGTCTTTATACAGAAAACCTTATATAAAATAGTAAATGCTATTTTCATGGTTGTTTGCTAAAACAACAGTACATTATGTCATAATATTAAAAATGAAAAAAATGCTTAAAAATCAACATTGAAGGATAAAAGGTGTAAGTAAATAAAAGGGAAAACATGAGAATAAACATTTAAAATGGGATGTGTATATAGAGGAAAAAAATAGGCCATAAAAAGTGTTATGAAGATATAAAATGTTATCAATACCCTCTTAGAGAAAAGAACAGAAAGAAAGCAGGAATAAACTAAATCTTCAACTAAATCAAATAATATGGTCTCCAGAATCCATACTGTAAGTACACATATAAGAAAACAAAATAAAATGACCTCTTTAATGAAGTTCATTATAGAATGAATGTGTCTTGGTAAAACATAATATCTAAAATGATGATTAATTGTGTTAATTCTTACTTTTATTCCTTTCTATAAGATAAAATTTTATTTTATTTTATGTAGTCATTTTCCAAGTTGGGATAATAAGAAGTCAGATTGCATTTAATTTATATGTTTATATCACTCCTAATAATAAGGATTCTAATATAAAAACCAAAATGGTAATTATAACAATAGAGTAAAAGGAAAGTTGGAATAACATTTGTTTGATTAGAGATGCATGGTCCAGCTGAAATAGTGGGATTAATGAAATTTCCTGTCAATAGAACTCACTCTCTTGAGTTAGCTCATTCATCTTACTTCAGCAACAATACGTAAGTACTATGATGGTGCAGGCTTGAAAAGAGACAGAACTCACACAAAAATGTATATGATAATATGGATTATACTCAGTTCCTATTGGCTTCTGTTTCTGAGTCAGAAAGTATGATTCTCCACTACTCACATTAGAAAATCTACCAGAACCCACCAAAGATGAGTTTCTCCTTCTCAAAACATCCCTTAGATTTGGAAAACATAACTTGTGCTTGCCATATTTCCTACTGTTTGGGGCCACACTACACTGAATTGATCGAGGCTAACACACGAAAAGTATGGACAAGAGTAGACATATCTGTCAGCCTTCCTCCCAGAGTGCCTGAGAATTTTATATATTGCTACCGATGTAATCCTCCTCACTTGACTTAGCAATTGTAACAGGAGTTGGAACTACAATAGTTGACATATGTGGGTTTACAAGAAAAAGTCTTGCATGATTCGTCACTTTCTATTTAAAAAAATTTTAAAGTTCTAGTTCCTTAAAATTCTTGGGATTTCTTTTTTTTTTTTTAAATTATATGCATAACATGAAGAGGCATTGACATGCCCAAATTACTGATTACTTCAATTTAAAATCTATCTGTCAAGGAAGATAAATTAATCACACAAAGATTTATCATAGTCTCAGCAATTGAAAATTGAATAGACTTTTCTCAGTGAATTATTTAGTAAATTAATCTGGTGTGCATGCACAGTTTTAATTAATTAATCCCCTTGAACCAAACATTGATAATGCATGGGTGAACTTTGTGATGTTAGGCAGGTTATTCGACGTTACTAAGACATTGCTCCTTGTAGCTTGCTTTCCTTAAACTATCAAAATGAGTCTTGTGATATGTGCCTTTCTTCCTAAATATGTCTCTATTCTCCTGAAGAATGCCTGATGGGAAAGTTGTGAGCATTGCAGTAGAAGCCTTTAAGTTAATGAATCATGCTAACTCATGAAAGTTACGTAAATCATATTCTGCACATAGTAGGGATACTTGGGGGGTACATTAGCCCCTCCCCCTAGTCCACTAGGATCACAGTTCTTTCTGTTCTCAAAAGAGATCAGTAATTATCAAGAAAAAACAACGCACTTCCCTTTCGTTGAGAGTTTTCTGCAATAAAGTGCATGAGCTTGCCAGAGAGACGGAGAGATAGAAAGTAAGAAATTACTCCCCAGAGGAGATAGCCATGTCATAATCCCTTCTCCTCCATTCTTCTATTAGAGCACACATGCGTGCCTGGAGTGAGTTTTAAGCTGCCAGGTCCAGGACTTGAAATGCTGTTATCTGTGTGGGAGTCCAGCAATGCAACCATTATGCCATCTACTGGTCCCACCAATGCACTTCCTAAAGAATGAAAAGTACCCAAGGACTTAATCTGCCATTTACTCATCACTGTCTCCTTCATTATAACAAATGTTTGCATACACTCTAACAAAACCCATCATTTATATGTTCTCATTTGTTCTCCCACAGCAGTTCTACATGGGAGATAAAGTAGAACCGTTTAACATTCTTATTTTATAAATGAGAAAACTGAGGCTCAAAAATTCCTTTGCATGGGGAATCAGCAGTTAGCGTAATGGCTATGTCGCTGGACTCCCACATAGTCGACCGCGGTTCGTGTCCCGGACCCGGTGGCTTAAAAACTCACGCCGGGCGCGTGTGCGTGCGTGCCCAAGATCCCGAGAGGAGAATGGAGGAGAAAGGATTGCGGCGTGACCATCCCCTCTGGGGGGTGATTTCTCGCTTTCTGTCTCTATGTCTCTCTCTGTCTGTCTGGCGAGCGCACGCGCCCTACAGTGAAAATCTCTCCCCCCCCAAAAAAAAAAATTCCTTTGCATGTACAAACCATGCAACATAGCACCAAGTTAGCACTTAAATCAGGAAACAGCACACTCCTTCCGCTTAATTCTGCCTCAGTTTCATTATTTACTTTAAAGGGGCTTGTTCTAATTTTTTCTATGGGCTGCTCCAGGTGCAGGTCTTGATGAGCCCCCTTCTTGAGGTAAAAACAAGTGAAGTCATTTTCAGGTGGGCACCAGAGGTCAATGCCCTATAGCACCCGCCGAAGTGCTCTGCTCTGCCTTTCTGAAACAGTGGGCTGAGAGTGTTTATCCCTTTACTAATTACTCTAGTATGCAATAATGAATGGAAACTTTACTTATTTTTCTTTCAAATCTAACCTTTCTCTCAACACTGTTGTGTGATTCTTTGCAATCAACCTGAGCGTAGGTGAGTGTGAAGTTGCCGCTTCGGTGATTACATAATCAATGGAGAGAAATTGCACGAACCAGGAAAGGAGATCAACAATTGGAACAATAATGAAATGAAATGAAAGAAAGCAGAGGTAAGCAAGTGGGTGCATATTTTTGGAATCTTGATGTAAAATAGGAGATGGAGTTAGGCGGGAAAGAAAATGTGTTAACTGACTTGTACTGTTTCTGGATATTTTGAAATAAGATTAAGACTTTTCATTTAGAATGTTAAAATGACATTTAATGAATAACCAGATGGGTATAGTGCTGTTCTTGGCACAAGGTGCTACCAATTCCAATAGATATCATGCCTACATTTGGAAATGAGTTTGGGGAAATTAAGCTGGAAGTGGGAGCAGAAAACTCTAATGAAAAAGATCATTTACAGTTAGAGTCCAGATCTGCCATCTCCATGTTTTATCACTTCTCTGGAGTTCAGCTTCATTATCTTTAAAAAATAATACATCACAGCATTGTTTTGAAAAATAAATGTTGCTAAAGTGATCAGCACATCGTAAACTCTCAGAAACGCTAGTTGGTCGTTAGGAGTTCAGTAAGTACGCAGTCTTTAAGTACAGAGACAATTCAGCTATACTACATTGACTGTGGGCATGCGGTGAAAGGAATATTTCCTCAAAACTAGAGGAATACACTGGAGAGATCACCTCTGAAAACTGAAAGATTGTTTTGGCAAGGTTTCCAAAGAGTTTTTTGGTTCCGAAAATGGATTTCCTTAAAATTTTTCTTTCCCATAAACATAGAAAGCTGATACTCTGCCACCTTGAATAATAAATAGGCTAATCCATTTTTAATTTATTTTTGTTCTAAATCTTTCATTCAGAAGGTGTAAACCATGAAAGATTCTCAAAAACATTTATCACATAAATGAATAGAATAGCCTGTAGAAAGTTTTTAAATAGATATATTCAATACCCATTAAGTAAGACATTTTGTCAGGAATTAAATGCATGATAAAGGCACTAATTATATATTTATTTGCTATAAAGTTAGAAATTAACGTTAGTTTTCCACTTACATGCTAGGTTTTCCCCTGTGTTTTCTTCTCTATGTAGCAGTGATAACCTAAATAAAATGGTGGTAGTAAAATGAATAACATAATACTTAGTGAGGCTGTATCACACATCCCAGTAAATTCTTTTTAGACTGTCTTAGCTCATACAAGAGTCTTATGAAATATAAATCATTACCCCATTTCAGGGATATAAAAGAAAGAATGAAACTAAGGCTTAGATAAATTGACGCTGTGTACGTTGGCATTATGTATCTCTAAGGTCAGTTAGCAGATTTACAGTAGTAATAATACATATCTGTTCTATTAATAGTTATCTTTTTATAATTGCTATCCATGGGATGACTTAGGCCCTCATTCTACTTTCTATCAAAAATAATACTACTTTAGGAATAAAGTCTTTATCACCTAATAAAGCAAGACCCAGGAGTTCTGGGTTTCAATGGAAGCTGTTACTTACTGGGGAGAAAAAAAAAAAAAAAAGAGCTCTTGAATGTATGAAAATTTGTTCCTACCAACACAGGATGGCAGCCCTGTGAAGTATATGAAGAGAGCACAGCACAAAGATGGAGAGATGGCACAGGGTCTGCAGGCTCTCAGGACAGAGAGCAGATCTCACAGCCTTACTTCTCTCATATATTCTGTTCCTGCTATAATATGCACGGATCAGTGAAGAAACATACCCTGATGTTAATAAGCAATAAATAGAATTCCAATTTATTTTTCTCTTAGTCCAGTGAATATACCAATTACAAGTAACTAAGATAAAAATAGATCTACTGTATTCAAGAAGAATATCATTCACAGATTCTTGTCCTTTGAATATTAGGGTTGATAAATGACTTGCAGTACAGCAAAAGTGATAGAATGGCAACTGGGAGTCTAAGAGAACTTGTGCAATGTACTCAATAAATACTTGTGGAACTGACTAGACTGAAAAGAATGGAAAGACATCAATATACAACTTTTTTTTTTTTGAAGAGGTTTTTGCTATAGGGTGCCTGCGCTCGCCAGACAGACAGAGAGAGACATAGAGACAGAAAGCGAGAAATCACCCCCCAGGGGGGATGATCACACCGCAATCCCTTCTCCTCCATTCTCCTCTCGGGATCTTGGGCACGCATGCACACGTGCCTGGCGTGAGTTTAAGCCACTGGGTCCGGGACTCGAACCGCGGTCGACTACATGGGAGTCCAGCGACATAGCCATTATGCTAACTGCTGGCTCCCCCAACTTTTTTTTTTATCTTTGAGAACATGCAATATTGAAAGAAATATTGCTTAAAGAAAACCGTACTGTTACTGAGAGAAAACAGGTTAACACTTTTAATTATCTATTTTATGATATTAAAGCTTTCCTATTTCTTTAATAAAAAGACTCCCACAAAAAGATATAAAAATTAAGATCTTTTATTGTAAAAACAAAAGCATAACTGTGAAAGAAATAAATATAAAGACAATGATAACTCACCATTAACCCATGTTTCGTAATTTATTTTAGTTTTTGAAAACATTCTCCTTAGGGATAGCTATTTTAGTATGGTCTTACTGCATTACAAAAGAAGGAATTTATTATATGGCCACTTAAAAGAATTCAGTGGAAGGAAGCCAGTGATAAAGCAGATGTCCATTAGCATAAAGTATTTAATAAGCTACCTTAAGACTTGCTCTAATTAACACTGATAAGACTATAGGCCTGTATAAAACAAAAAGAAAAAAAAAGAATCTGATTCACCTGAATCATAAATATTATATAAAAGGAAAAGAAAAATCAATATACAAGAAGGCTTGAAAAGGAAAATTAATCGAACTGAGGATTTTCGTTTGTTTGATTTTTAAGATTTTTGCCATAGGGTGCTTGTGCTTGCTGGAGAGACAGAGAAAGTCAGAGAGAGAGAAAGTGAAAAATCACTCCCCAGAGGTGATGGCTATGCCTCAATACCTTCTCCTTCTGAAATTTTGTTCATGCACGTACACTTGCCTGGCATGAGTTCCAAGTCATTGGGTCTAGGATTTGATGGTTGGCCACGTAAACCTCCAATGCCTTAATCACCATGTCACCTATTGGCCCTGAACTGAGATATTTTATAACCAGTTTGTAACTGGTTGCTAAGAGCTTTTTGTAACCAAATGCAGTAACTCTACTTACTTATGCTTTCCTCCAAAGCAGTGTGCACATGAAGACCTAGCCTGGGGACCCCAATACATTAATCAGCATAGTACCGTGCCAAGGTATGTGGCTTTGGGTCCCTGCTCTGACAGATACTAGTTGTGCAATTTTGGTAAACTTCTTACTTAATAAGTAGTCTGATTCTTAATTCACCCGAATGTAAACTCAAAAAAAAAAAAGTGGCATATAATTTATAGAGTTATCAATATATAGAATACTTATCCAAGTATTAAATATACAGCAAGCACTAAATAGTCTTTTTGTTTTTTGTTGTCAATGGTGTTGTTCTGTTTAAGGTTTCCTAATCTAAGATATTACTATACTAAATATATTGTTAAATTGTATTTTTTTAATTTAAAAGCAATATTTTATTATAACATTCATAATCAGTAAAATAGTTCATGTATGAATAAAAATTTGCATGATTTTATATGTTCAGTTATGGTATTAGTTATATGACATGACAAAACGTTATTTTTATTTATATCATTGCTAAAAATGAACTTTTACTTTGTTGGAACAAAAAAAATATTGCCACAATAAATAACATAGGATCATTATATAGTAAAGTTATTGGGTCTTCTTTCTTCTTTTAAATGGATGTTACTTGCATGAAATTGATCGAAATAGCTAACATTTTCTCTGGACATAACAAAAACTATAGAGTGTTAGCTTCAATACTCAGGCATAGAACTGGGACGTTGAGAAGGCTAAATCATCAAGCAACAAGTCAATTTAAAACACCAAGTGGTTATTATTTTAAAGATTTCATTTAGCCCCACATCTCTCTTTCACACACACAAATACACACCACTTAATTTTAATTGCACACACACACATGAACTTGAGGATAAACTGTCAAGAGTTAGAAACTACTCATCACTAACAGAACATTAGCAGGGAAGAACAGCAACAATGGTAAAGAAAAACTAGACTCAGTTTTTCAAAGGTAACGTGCTTTTGAAAAGTGAGAGAGAAGAGAGTGATGTCAGGTTTAGCTGCGCACAATTGTCTGCACACCTCCAATCATGTTCCTTTTCATGTCCTCCCTGTAAACATGGGAAGCTTTATTCTGCAAATCTCAGTGATGAAAAGAGATTTGCAGTCTTCACATCTTACGAAGGTGACAGGTGTAGAAACCGAGCCAATAAAAGCACCTGGTGCTTTCATATAAGTACCTCAAAGTTCTGAAAGATGATTCAAATACCTATCAAAGAATCTATCTTATTACTAATTACTTGGCTCCATTTCAAACTCCCAGAAAGTAAAGCAGTACTAGGGTCATCCAGGCATAGAATATTACTAAAAATATCAACACATTCTCATTGACTAAGTTAATCAAGATCATAAGTACTTAATATATGCAGAGTATTTTTCACGTAATGATACTATATACAGAAACTGAGTGGTACTTTAGACAAAATGACTAGAGTCCTTTTTTTTTGTCTACTCGAATTGCCTAAATAATCTGAATACAATATTGTCTTTGCTCTCTTTTCCATTAATATTTACTTATGTCCATGTCCCTACTCACAGTCCAACTCCTCAAAATTGCATTTTCCATTGCTTCCTATTCACTTACATATGGTATATATGTACACACATACCAAAAGCCATTTCTATAAACTATGTATTTACAGTACACATTTCTATATGTACAGAAATACACATACAGTGGATCTCCCCGGGATACAGTTTGGCATAATTATGAACCTGACCTTTGTAGCTGAAGTTTTTACCTTCAAATCCAAGGACCAGCATGAATAAGCCGCTAGACCTTGAGTGAGCTGTTTAAACTCTCTGCCTTCGTTTCCTCCTCTGCAAAGTGGGTATTAACTTGTACCTATCTCATGGAGTTGCAGTAAGAGTTAAATAGTGACTGTTCACAAGGCTCATACCTGACACATAGTTCTTAATAAATACTGTCCTTTATTACCATCCCTCAGAAAGGGTTCAAGTCCTGATAAATGTAACTGCGTGTGCTGCGTTTGTGTGAGAGAAAAAGATCGCCTGTGTCTTGTATGCATTTACTCTCTTCTCTCCATCGTACGCTGACTCCTCCATCAGGTGAATAATGCAATATTAAGAATACTTGGAAGCAATAACTGAGTTCAGAATAATTCCTGACCCAATGAGATGAAATTCCAGTGGGATGTATACACGCCCCTGTCTGATCTGCACATTAAGCATATTATCAAATCAGCACACAGAAAAATGAGAAGCAGAAAATCAAGGCAAAGGCTTTACTTCTTGAGAAATCAAAAACTCCTGGTTCAAAAGAACCTTAAAATCTTCCTGTTGTGTAATGTTGATATAAGTGGTTGACTTGACCTTTCATATTTTGTGTGGACAAAGGCATTCTCACCAACATTTTTAAAGTATAGACTTATCTTTGAGTCTTACTTTTATTCTCTCATATATATTTTATCTTTTCCTTTCACTGATGTGGGGGAGACTTATCTATAGTGAAAATAGATCTCCTTTTTTATTAAATTTTATTCATCATCATTATTATTTTTTAATATGCCAGAGAGAGTGAGAGAGAGAAAGTGAGAAAGCAAGCTGCCAGGTCCAGGACTAGAATCACAATCTACCAGGTGGGAGTCCAGCACCTTACCCACCATGCCACCTGCCAGCTCCCTAGATTTTTTTCTTGTGCTTTTACAAAATGTTCATCAACAAGATCACTTAGACTTTCAGATAAACTGATTGACTATGTCAGAAATTTGACTTTGGAAATCAAAATGGGCTTGTTCATTTTTAACAAGAAATCACTCCTGATCAATCAAAACTTAGTCATTTCACATAAGCATACTGCTAGAGTACAAGTGAAAAGAGAAAATTCCCTAGCAAGGGCTAGACTGCTCTATTTATCCAATGTATGAGGAAAAGTCAATTCACTTCTCCCACCCAACTGCTTTAGTTTTCACTTCACAAGCCTGTAATCTTTGCCAGAGTCTGAATAAAAAATACTGACTTGCAAAGGTTACCATAATAACATAATCTGTATATAAACTTATTTATAAATAAACAGTTTATCTTTTCATCTTTGGTCACTAGTCCAAAACCGTTCATGAACTGCGACAATATTGCATGGTACTTAAGAATAAACACCTTGTAGGACTAGCAAGTGGTGTAACGGTTACATCACTGGACTCCCATGTAGTCAATTGCAGTTCTAGCCCCAGACCCAGTGGCTTAAAACTCATGCCAGGTACATGTACGTGCATGCCCCAAATCCTGAGGGAATAATGGAGGAGAAGGAACTGTGGCATGGCCATCCCCCCAGGGGGGGATTTTTGGTTGTTTGTCTCTCCAGCACATGCAAGCACTCAATAACAAAAATCTCTCTAAATAGCAACAAAAAAAAAAGAAAAGAAAAGAGAAGAGAAGAAAAGAGAAGCTTGAAGAAAAGAATAAAGAAAAGAGAAGAGAAAGGAAAAGAATAAGCACCTAGTAACTCTCACTTTCTAGGTGTTTATCTTTTTTTTTTTCTTGGAGAGGTTTTTGCTATAGGGCGCGTGCGCTCGCCAGACAGACAGAGAGAGACATGGAGACAGAAAGTGAGAAATCACCCCCCGGGGGGGTGGTCACGCCACAATCCCTTCTCCTCCATTCTCCTCTCGGGATCTTGGGCACGCACGCACACACGCCCGGCATGAGTTTAAGCCACCGGGTCCAGGACGCGAACCACAGTTGACTACGTGGGAGTCCAGCAACATAGCCATTATGCTAACTGCTGGTCCCCTAGGTGTTTATCTTAAGCAAAGTATTCAAGCCTCAATTTTCTTGTTTTCTAAAAATGATGATGACTAAAACTATACTCATATTTTTATTTTGAGATTTAAATAAAATAATGACTTCATAGGGTTTGGAGTTTCAGGACTATGTTAGTGCTCAAACATGTAATGGCTGTTTACTGTTCCCTATGCCTAGAATGCCTTTTTTCCCATTTCCTAGCTAGTAAACTGATACGCATACTTCAAGTGTCAAATCAAGTGGCTCTTTTGTAAATCCTTCTAGCCATCTCCAAAAAGGTTAAGCAAATGATCCTTAGATAGGAGTGGAAAAGCTTCACTACAGAAAGGCAGAAAGATACTGGTGAGAAAAACAAGAAAAACTGGGTAATTGATGGAACATTCCCTATCCTGGGTCAGAGAGCTATTGCTGAATTCTTTTCCTTTCTGGAATCCCCGATGGCACCTTCATAATCTAGGAAGTTAAAACTTCTGATATAAAAAAGAAGTTTACAAAACTTCAGAAAATGTAGGAATGAAATATATTTCTTTGCAACTTTAAACTCTTCACCTTTTTTATTCTTTGCCTGGGAATGCTTACATTTAAGTACATTCAGACAAGACAGAATACAAAGCACAATTGTATTACACAGGCTGTCTCTAGGCTTAAGCGAGAGGCATGACAGGATACTTTTGATTTTATTTTTAAAATCTATTCTTTCCTGGATATGAGAAAATGATAAATCCCCAGTGAAATGTAATAATAAATATGTACTATAAATATAAAATATAGACTATACTAGAACATTCATAATTTGGTGCTTCTGAAAAATCTGAGTGTCAGATGAAGTGAAAAACTTAGAATATGTACCACAAACATCCACCCAGTGGAGGGAGTGAAGAATTTTCAGGTCCTACCAAAACGAGTAATCCTAACTCTCAGTCAGAGGAAAGGGAAAGCAACTGTCCTACCTGCCTCTGCATTTAGGAACTGGCTTAGAAACATGGTCGTGAAGGACAGGAAGGTGGATTTGAGACGTTAAGTCAGCTAAGGTATTTGTGTTGAATTCAATAGAAATATATTCAAATATCTTCACTGGCTCAGGAAATAGCTCATTAAGAACAAACTAAGTATTAAAACCATATTTTAAAGAAATTGTATCAGAAAAACGAATTTAGAAATACATGCTGCTATATGAGGATTTTTAATCATATAAACTAGTAGAGCAGAGAATAGTAAATTAATGGTTCTGTATTTAAAGCAATTGTTTGCTATTACTGTAATAAAAGAAAACACATAACTATACTTAATAACAATAATTTAACTCTAAATCCCCACATTGGATCACTACATACCTGGAACAGTGTAAAATAAACAAATACTAATGTAAAAATTTACTATTATTTTTTATCGTTTCCAGAGAGATAAAAAATTATGAAATGTAGTCTTTTCAAGATAAAACTAAGAATTAATTAAAAATTTTAGATAGAAATGTATTCTCTGAATCACCATTTAGAGGAAGAGTTAAAAAATCAAAGATGGGGAAAAAATGAAACATAAAAGGAGTATAATATAAAAGCAGTAAAAGAGAAAATATTAGATTAAACCTTGAATTAAAAGTAAAGACCAGAGGATCAAAAATTAATTAATTATCAGAGGCCAGCAGGTGGTGTGGTGGTTAAAGTGTTGGACCCCAACATGGCCTACCAAATTTCAAAGTCAAATTTCGGACAGAGTTAATTGGTTTATCTGGAAACATGGTTCAAGTTCTGGACCTGGCACCTTGCTTTTTCACTTTCTCTCTCTCTGTATCTCTCTGGTGAGTATATGTGCCCCGTAACAAGTTTTAAAATAATATAATAATAATAAATTAAATAAGTAATTCTTTTAAACAATAAACAGGGACCAGCAGTTGGCATAATGGCTATGTTGCTAGACTCCCATGTAGTCAACCACAGTTCAAGTCCTGGACTGGATGGTTTAAACTCACATCAGGTGCATATGCCTGCATGCCCAAGATCCCAAGAGGAGAATGAAGGATAAGGGATTGTGGCATGGCCATCCCCCCCTAGGGGGGGATTCTCGCTTTCTGTCTCTCTGTCTCTCTCTTTCTGGTGAGCGCATGCGCTCTATAGCAAAAACCTCTCCAAAAAAAGAAAAAAAAAGAAATTGCAAATACAGGTATAAATCATATAGATTAAAAAAAATAGACCAAAACAATGAGTAACATAATAAATATGGAAAATCAACATAAATATTAAAATGTATGCATGTGTGTGCACACACATAGGTCTAATAAGACCCTTTTCAATAACGAAAATAATCTTCATTTATCCAAGTAACTCAAAACTAAAAAAGAGAAAGTTATAAAAATAGCCAACATACAGCCATATTCTCTAGTAAAAATATTGTAGAATTAGAAATCTATGAGACACTTCTAAAGAACAACAAAAGCAGCAAACACTGGGCATTTTAAATTTTAAAAAGTCAAGTGATCACTGAGTCAAAAGAAAAGCCAAAATGCAATTTTCAATAAATGTTTCTATTCATATTCAACATTTGCTCTCACTGTGTTATACATTGACAATATATTATCTCATTTAATCTTACAAATACTAGAAGGTATTTTACTCTAAACTGCAAATGAAGACGACTTAGTGAATCAAACTTCATTGCACATGATGCTTGCCACAGTTAGAATTTGAATCTAAAAACTCCTTCATCCTAAACATGTGCTTTTATTAATCTTATTAATATCTTAAGCTTTTAAATAAGACAAAAGCAGTTGTCAAGAACATATTCGTAGTTTAAAGTATTCTCAACACTAAATAGGGGTTAAAAACAAAGAAGAAGGAACTATGTTTTCAAGTCAAGAAGTAATAAAAAGTAAGGAAACAAAACTTCCTATGGGATAAAAAAAGAAGTAATAACTTATAAAATTAAAAGCCATAAAATCAAGAAAATTAAAATTTACAAAACTGTAAAAAAGCATGAAAAAACAGAACTAAAATAAAAAAGAAGGAATATATTTGAAGAGTAATCAATTTAACAGAATCATCTGCACAGTGATTTGATATGAATTATGCACATTTTAATTAAATAGATAATTTATAAGGAATTCATAATTTACCAAAAGTTAACAAGTGAAGAAATATAAAAAATAAGAAAGTAAATGACTTAAAATCTTGTAATCAATTTTTAGGATTGTCTTGGGGAAAATAATTTTGAGTTTTGCCAAAAATTTTACAGGTAGAGCTTAAACATTTAAATAATTGATCTGTCTTCTATATAACCTCTTCAATAGCATAAGGAACAGGGAGAAGCAATAAATTAATTTATGTAATCAGTGTGACTCTGATATAAATATAAGCCAAATATAACTTAAAATTTTTAAAAAGTTAACTATCTTCCTAGTGAATATAGATGCACAAACCTTTAATAAAATAGAAGCAAATAGAATTCAATAGCATATTAAAAGTTTAAAATATCACAATTAAAGCCATTGGACTTAGATATATGTCACTGTTATGAAAATTAATATGATACATCATATAATAATCCCAATAATAAATGTATATATGATAATCTAATACATTAAAAACAAACATTTGACAAAAAGTCAACTCCTTAATATCATGCGCAGCACCTACCTTAAACCAAACCCCAATGTCAACATCATTATTGAAATACTAGTAGAGTTTTTATTAAAATACAACAAGAATGATTGTTTAACATTATGAGTTAACATTATTACAATGCATCCAACCAATTCAAAAAGATAATAAGTTAAAATAAATAATATGTTTATTATAAACCAAGGGGCATATATTCATCATTTATAAACAATGGGTTGATATGCCAAATTCAGAAGTCTGATAACATTGGTTACATGCTAGATTCACCTGTTACTGAAAGTCATCTGATACATAACTAAAATTTGCAAATAAATATTTTACTTATATGTCTATTATTTCTAACACCTTTCTGAAGATAAATTATTTTATACTTATTTGCATCCTAATAGACTACATTGTAGCACCAGCTTTAATAATATCCACAAAAATAACATATTTTGATGCAGAGATGTGAAGTTTGTTCATTCCAGTTTTGAAAGAGGGAAGAGTAAGATTTCCATTTGGAGGAGATTTGCATAGACACTACAGAAGACACCAATTTAATTCTTGGGAAGGTGGAGTTGGAAGTGTCCGCTGCTTGTGAACAGCTCAACAGCATGGAGTCCTCCAGGTTGGTGTATCTCTAACCGTGACCCACCTGGAGATCCATGGTGTCGAACAATGAACTTTCCAAACCAGCAAGTCCTCGTAAAGTGAGGGAGCTCCTCTTCACCACCGTTGGTTGAAGAACACACAGCCTGCCCCTACACTAGCCCCAACAAGTCTCTGTTCTTTATCTTCTCTGTCAGAATCGCTTGCATTCTTTTCCATTTCTGGTCTACTGTTTAAGCTCCTGGCTATAAGACACTTTCCAGATTCCATGTTAATCTCAGGCTTGGACATTTTGCTTTGGACAAAGAAAAATGAACAAGCGAACAAGTAAAAAAAATTGCGAGTAGAGTACAAACTGTCATTTTGCATGGCTGCTGTATAACAAACATATTAAATTGTATCAGGTGGTGAAATGTGTGCATCTTTGTGGAATTTCAAAGTTCATGGCCTATACATCTGATTATCCTTGTTATTTGTATGTGTAAGGAGAAGAAAGGATGTCTGCTAATAGTCACGTGTAAAAGGTGACCTGAATGTGGAATCACTGCCAACTTTTAAGGGCCTACTTGTTTATTATTTACCTTTTTACATTCAGAGTTGTCCTGAATTTCCTCAATATAAGCTGCTTTCTCCTCACTGTGGTCTGACTCGCGTGCTTCTGGGGGTTGTGTTTCTTGGGATCCCGAAGTCAATTTCCACTCTGGTTTTCTGCTCTGTTCCTCAACTCCCCACAGATAGACAAGCTGGCTACTCCAGTGCCCTACAAAAGTTTCTTTTCCAAACAGCCAGGGTCCCTGGACTGGACTAAGGCGTAGGGAACTACAGTGCCTGCATATAACTTTGAGTTCGTAAGAACTGGCAAAGATTATGTTTATTACCATGGCTCCCTGCTTATAATTTTTAGAAGGGTTTTACCGGGTCCATGTGTTAGTTTCCAATTAGGAAAAAATCAGATAAGATGTACATATTTTTAGAAGATACAATGACTTAATTTCTCACTTCTTATGAATTTGCCAGCTAAATCTAAGTTCTTCTGAAATTTATACCAATGATGAATTCTGAAAATCATTCTATCTTAATGGAACTGGCAAGGTTACCAGGATAGTTAGACAGACAGCTATCTAGGTAGGCAGATGATGGAGGGATGGATGGACTGATGGAGACAGAGAGAGTTAAGATTAAAAAATTGAAGTTGACCAGAATCTCCTGACTGTTCTTTGTATCTAACAATGTAATACGTTAGCGTATTCAAACATGAGCACACACTCCTGCGTCAGGAAACCTGGATTCCAGTCACATCTCTGAGTCTGCCAATTTATAACAAATAGCACTTGAGTTCAGGCTTCTTGTGTATTAGTTAGAAATAAGAGAGATTCTTTTCTGAGTTACATGTAAAATGTGTGTGCAAATTCTTTGTAAGCTACAAAGCTTATACATTTAAGAAAGTTCTTTCTTTATTTTTGAGAGAGAGATTTTTGCTATAGGGCACATGCATTAACTAGAGAGACTGAGACAGACAGACAGAAAGAAAGGGAGAAATCACCCCCTGGGAGAGATGGCCACACCCAATCCCTTTTCTTCCATTCTCCTCTTGGGATTTTGGGCACACATTAAAATGTACCACCAAGTCCAGGGCTAGAACTATAGTCAACTACCTGGGGGTCCAGCAACATAACCATGACACCATCTGCTGGTCCCTTTAAGAAAGTTTTAATATTGTTATTTTAGTAAATGAAACTGATCAAGAAGCCAAAGGGCTAGATTTTTACAATAAATGGATCAAACAGTGTCTGTGTCTCAAAAAACAGCAACAAAATTAAGTAGCAAAAATGGCAAAAGGGAGTAACCAAATTGGGCTTGTTAGGACCCAGAAATTATTTCTATTTGTATCACTGTACTACAGTCTCAAGTGAGCAACTGCTGGTCTACTTGATTTTCTTTTATACAAGGCCCCCATATGATAGATGCTAAATAAATATGTATGGAATCAATTAACACATGCTTTTCTTCTCTTTCGTTTAGAATTGTATGTGTATGTTTTCAAATCTACCAAGATTGCAAAGCCACAGTGACACTGCAAAACTGTTCCTCTACTGCCTGTGAATCGATTGGATCAGTTCATTCCCACCTTGAAGGCAGGGAAAACTCACTGACCCTTTCCACTTTTCCAAGAACCACAGGTCACCTGTCGATGTCCTTAATTTTATGGCTGGATCTTGAAAGGGATGTTTCACTTTCCCAGGACATTAGTCTCTGTGTTGGGGTGCCTACATACCAGAAGCTATGAAGGACAATCCACTAGCTTGCAAGAAGACAATATCAGAAACTGTTCCCATCCCTTTTTCTCCAATCCTTTCAAAGAAATCTGTGCTTATACACTATAGCATATATTATCAAAGGATATCCTATCCATATGTATAATTTGTAACTAAATAAATATTCCTGCATGGCTCAGGGCTCAGAATATTGTTCTGACAGGAAGCATGTAGCTGACAGTCTCAGTATGTCTCAGATCATTCAGGTGTTTGGGAGTGTTCCCGCTGACTGTCCTGTGCCAGCGTCTGCTGCTGTGTGTCGGACACCTTCTTCAGAAACTTAGGAAGGCTGTTCTGCTCACCCTGTGAGACAAGCTAGAAAGACCCCAGAAACTAAAAGCCCCTAGGAAAGGCCTTCAAATAATGATTCTTTCAAATAATATTTAGCAGCTGACAAGATAATTATGAGGCTAGTAATTTTGTACCATTTCTTAGACATTCCTATGTGTTTAAGTGCAAGTCATCTCTGAGGTGTCTGATTTATTTATTTATATTTTTCCAGAGGATGTACATGCACTTGCCAGAGAGAGACAGAGAGAGTAAAAGAAATAGGGAAATTGAGAAAGTACCCCCCTCCCCCGTGAAGCGTGGTCACACTGCAATCCCCTACCTCCATTACTCCCTTCATTCAGAATCCAAGGCATGCATGGACATGCATTCGGCGTGTTTCTAAAGCCACCGAGTCAGGGTCTTGAAACACATAGTCAAACATACAGAATCCAACTGCTTTCACCACCACACCCAAGGAGCTCAACTTGACAGAAAAGTTTATTGGCTCCCTCCCCTTCCCTGTTTCATATTTGTCTTCCCTACAAGGCTTACTACACTTCCCAAATGAAAGTGGACCATGTATCTGGGAGAACCTAAAGTAAAGGACATGTGTGATCAAAAGAATTCAGTTGCTGGGACCAGCACGTGATGTAATGGTTATGTCACTGGAATTCCACATAGTCGACAGTGGTTTGAATCCTGGACCTGGCAGCTTAAAACTCACATCAGGTGTGTGTGCATGCGTGCCCAAAACCCCAAGAGGATAATGGAAGAGAAGGGATTGTGGCATGGCCATCCCATCTGGAGGGTGATTTCTCCTTTTCTGTCTCTCTGTCTCTCCCTGTCTGTCTTCAGCAAGTACATGAGCCCTGTAGCAAAAATCTCTAAAAAAAAAAAAAAAAAAAATGATTCAGGTGGTACTGATCTATAAACCATGGACTCATTTAATTAGCTTTAAAGGCAACTGGCTCGCAGTCACTGATAGAAAAAACAGTCTTGCTTCACTTCTTGTTACTGCTCAGTGTAGCAAAGCGGTACACCACGCATGCACACAGAGAAGTGAACTTGGCAGCAAAACATGTACATTAGCCCTGGGTCTGTTTTAGTAGCCCTTGTTTCCTTTCATCAGCGTTTCCAGTGTCCACCCTGAGCTGCTCCCAGGTCTCAGGTAAAGGGATGAGGAAGGTATCCCCGTTGATGGTGATGCTAGTATGGAAAGAACTCTGCCTTTATCTTGGTGGAATTGCTTTTCTCCTGTAAATTCATGCAAATCAAATCATGCATCATTAAGTTTCTATGTGTGTTTGTTTGTTTATTTAAATAATCTTCAATGTGTCTTAGAAAGCTAAAAGAAAAAAATAATGACAATAATAAAACCTAAGCACACCTGGCTAGAGAAGATTCTTCTCAATCAGATAATTTTCAGTATTAATTTGCCCTAGTAATTTATGAGAGATAGTTGAATGAAAACAAGTATTTCAGGTTGTGAAGTACACTTATATCTGTAGTTTGTCACCTTATTCATAATTCTTTCTTCATATCATTTCTTCTAAACATTAACTCTGAACAAGATTCCAATTTTTCCAAAAACAGGTTATTAACTCCAGAGAAGGAATATGGTAGATTACTACATTCTATAATTCATGATACTTATGAATTCATAACACTTTAGAGAGGATAAAAATTAATATTTAATGCTCATATATTGTGTGTATATGTATGTAGGTGTGTACATTTTATATGTACATATATATCATCTGCTGCATTATTTCTTTTTTAAATTTTTTTTGCTGCTTTATTTCTAAAAGGAGTAGTAGAATATTCCTCAAGTTTCTTTTATGTTAATGTCTTCTTAATTTCTTTATTTTGATTTAATGGCATAGATTCTGACTCTCAGTGACAAGAATTAGACACTAAAACATTATATTTCATAACCAACAGATATGCCAATATGTGATATAGCTTAGATAACGTTTATTATTGGGGTAGGTAAAGATCATGCAAACAAGAATTCCCTGATAGCTCCCCTGCAAACATCCACTGAGCTTAGAATCAGTGGCTGAAATTCTTCCTGCGGTAAAAACAATTATTCATGTTACTATTTTGATAGCAGGCACTTGTAGTTGATGCTATAACAGAAGCAGCTCTCAGGATGACTAATAGTGGGGTCATTTTCAGCTTGCCAAATGACAAAATTTCAATCCCTAATCAACTTTTTTTTAAGTAATGAATAAGCTCAATGTATACATAAAAACTGCCCCAAAACAAAATGGTCCATTTTGTGAGAGCAATAGTCTATGCCTACTAACCAAGTATTGAAATCACCTGGACTGTAAGGTCTGAAAGGACATTGGAAATATAATCAACATGTTGAAATTCAGAATTATATAATGTTTCTTAGGAGCAAGTTTTCTGAAAATAATAATTACTCTAGTATGGAAATAACTCTGCCTTTTATCTTGGTGGAATTATTTTTAATTTTAATTACAAACTCGCCATACACCATAAATCAACCAACTCAATTTATAACACATAGAATTTGATCCATAGGTAATGTAGCAGTTACCTCACTAGTATTTTCCATCATTCCATACTTGTTTTATGTATGTTCTTATGTTTGTAATCAGATGTTAAGCTTTTTATCATCTTTATTGTGCTCATCTTTTTTTAAAGAATTATTTATTTTATTTTATTTGTTGTTATTATTATTATTTAATTTGACCAGAGAGAGAGAGAAAAAAGAAAGAGAAAATGAGAAAGCAAGTTACGAGGTCTGGGACTTGAACCTCGGTTGGTCATGTGGGTCCAACACCTTAACCACTGTGCCACCTGCTGGCCCCATTATATTCATCTTGATAGGACCCTTAACAAGGGTCCCTTTAACAAATAAGAAATATTATTTGTTTTAGCTTTTTTTTTTTTTTTTGAAGAGTTTTACAATGGGTACATGCGTTTGCCTGAGAAAGACAGAAGATAGAAAATGAGAGTTCACCCCCGAGGGGGAATGGACACATAATACCTTTTCCGTTCTTCTCTCAGGATTTTGGTCACCCATGCACATGCACTGGGCACTGGGTCTGGGACTGGAACTGCAGTCAACCATGTGGGTGTCCAACAACATAACCATTATACCATCTGCTGGTCCCTCATTTTAGCCTTTTAATTTACTGTTTTGTGTAGTATTCATAACATCATTTGCCCATTTGCAAAACCTATTTCACTCAGTATCCCTTGAGTAAATCCCATATCCTATGTTCTATTTACCAAGTATCAAGATATGACTTCTTTCTGGTCAACTATTGTACCTCCTTCTGTAATACTGAAAATGAATTGATAACTGAAACAGTCTCACTTTCTCTCTAACAGGTTTGCAGAAAGACCTCCATGTGATCTATTAATTAAACACAAATAGACACACAAACACACAGTTACATAGTCAATCCACAGTCTTAGAGAATTAATATGAATTATTAGCTGCATGAATGATAAAATTAATGTACCAAAAAATTGGTTATTGATGCACCCTAAACAATCTACTAACTTGTATTTAGTGCTTATCATTGGAGATAGCCTGTGATTGAAGTAAGAGTAATTAACATTACAATGAGAGCATTTTGACTTTTTTTGTTTTGCTCTAGAGGGTGTATGTACGCAGTAGAGAGAGAGAGAGACAGAGACAGAGACAGAGAGAGGAGAAAGCGCATACTCATGGAGTGTGTTCATGACATAGTCTCTACTGTATCTCTTCTTTCAGGATCTTGGGCATGCATGCACACATGCCTAGAATATTTCTCAAGCTGGTGGGTCTAGGACTAGAATCAGGTCATTGGCCATGTGGGATCTAGTCTCTTTAACCACAATGTAATGGGGTTAGCCTCATAATTGGTACATTATTTTAATTTTAAATGCATAAGATGCAACGTGAGCTTATTGGATAAGTATTCCAAAAACCATTTTTATGGATTATGAGAAGTATGTAAACATTGAGAAAAAAATATTTCATAATATTCAATCTTAAGTAAGCCCTCTGTTTTATTGTTACATTGGCTTTCAGTGTTTCAACTAAAGTGTCTAATAACCAGAAATAAGCTCACTTGGAAATTTATTTATGCACAGTTGATGAAGCCAGCATAATTAGCAATCTCAATATATTTTAGAGAGGCATGTGTACCTTAGCATAAGTCAGCCTTTGTGATTCCACTGAAGAAATGTGAATAAAAATTAGAGTGGACATTAACTGTAGCTATAGACGACATTGAGAATTTTATTTTATCTTATCTTTTTGGCTAGCATTCTTGGTTAAAAAAAAACTAAAATAACATAATGAGAGAGACATAAATGAAGGACCAAAAAGTAGGGAGAAATAATAATTAGGTTTATGCAAAAATTAAAAAATGAAGATGTGCTGCTATGAAAATGTAAGCTTTTCATATGAAATACCTCAAAAGTCTTATCTGTTTTTAATTCTTATGATTGTTATTGGTACGCTAAAAAATGGCTTTTATAATAGTACAACCCACCACTCTTTAATTATATTCTGAGTTGCACACATAGTATTCAAAAGGAAAAGACAGAAAACAAGGGGCAGAGAGACAAATGAATAAAAGATAAACAGTTTTTAATTTTAAAATGGGCCTAACACTGCTTTCCAATTTAAGAACTCATTTATAAAAATCTCTCTTTTGGGACCAGCCGGCGGGATAATGGTTACATGGCTGGACTCCCATGTTGACTGTGGTTCGAGTCCTGGACCTGACAAAGTAAACTCATGCTGAGTGTATGTATGTGCATTCCCAAACTCCTGAGAGGAAAATGGAAGAGAAGGCATTGCAGTGTGGCCATCCCCCTATGGGGTAAATTCTTACTTACTGTCTCTCTGTCTCTCTGGTGAGCACACATACCCATTAGCAAAAATCTCTCTCTAAAAAAAGAACCAGTAACAACAAAAAACTCACTTTGTTGACTCTACTTGGCTATTTTATTTTCTAAAGGGATTCAGCATGAGAGCTATTGAGTGGGGAACAGTATGAGTTGAAAATAAGTTGTTTCTGTATAAATATACATATGTGAAAAGTAGTTTTCCATTAACATCCTAGTAGATACTAAATGTATATCTTCAGCCCAGATCTCCCTCCTAGACTTGAATATCCACTAATTTACCGTAACACTCCTCTTAGATATGCATGGATTTTCTCAAACTCAAATGTTTACCACAGACCTAAGCATCCTTCTTAGAAGGTCTGTGTATTCTTCCTCTGCAGTTACCTACCCTAGAAACCCAACTAGTCTCATAGTGAGCTAGAAATCATGTTCCATGTCTCAGAGCATTGTGGGACAGGGATTTTCTTTGTGACAGAAAACTGAGACTAACTTTTTAAATGCTCTGATGAATATCACCTCGTAGATCTTCCAGAGGTTATCGACTTCAGCCCTCTCATTTTCTGATGAGGAGACTGAAGCTCAGATGAATGTGATACTGTCACTGAACAAGACTCCTACTATTGCTTTTATTTTCTTTTAGAAAGATTAGAGGCAATTTTCCCATTGCTCAACTGTTTTCATTTCCTTCTTCCAGCATTATCTGCAAAAATCTGTCTTTATTACACTATTGAAGTCCTTGAATATAAGAAGCATAGAATATGTAACCAAGTATTACATTCAAGAATATGTAACAGAAGGGCTGTGTTCAGGAAGTCCTCCCAACATAACACACATCACACATTCTTCCAGCTCCCTGGCAGATGTATCACATTAACTGATCTCCCTGGAAGACTTGCATGCCCAGAAACAACCCTTTACATTCCTCAGCAAACTTACTGGAACCTGAAACATTTTCCTTTGAAGGTAACTACACTAAGGAAAAAGTGATTTGCCAAAGGAATATTGTTTTAGGGATGACGGGGGCAAGGTGAGCAGGCTCTAATAGAAAAGTATCAATGGGTGAATCTTGCTACTGCAACCAAGCAAGAGAGAGGAGAATGGACAAACTATGACTAAGGCTAAAACTCCAATAGCTTACTGAGCTATTAAATTTAATTTCAGAGATTCTATGCTAAGAGATGTACATTGAGTCATAGAAAAAATCATGGGCAGAAAAGCAAAAACATGTCATCTCATTGAAGCATTATAGGATGATTTTCCTTTATTTGTCAGAGAAAATGAATCTTGTTCTTTCTATCTTCTTAAAGTATATTCTGAATAATGTACCAAGCCAATAACTGGCATTAAATAAATTAAATCAAGTACAATTCATTAACTGTCAATAATTTTGGCAAATGAGATTTTCCCAAGTAAAATGACCATTAGAAATATCTAATATGAGTCCCTTTTCCTTCATCTTTTAAAATCTAGCTTTTTTTTATTTAAAAACTATGATAGATGCATTCATTCAACAAATGGCAATGTTTACTATGTAACCAGATACCATTTTGTGTCCCAGTGGTAAATTACACTGCCATTGTCCTTGCCTTCTAGTAAAATGCCAAAAGCATAAAGTGAAAATTAGGTAAGTTATAGTATTAAGTTCTAGGAGGGAAACAGGCAAGGTGCTAAGATAGTTCCTGAACCAAGACCACTATTTTAGTCTGAATTCACAGGAAAGGCGTTCTGTGGAGTGGTACATTATCATACTAAATAATAAGATGTTCACTGTGTTAAGCATGGGGAAGCAGCAAGGTGGAACGTTTTGTAGGAAAGGAACAGCACATGCCAGATACTCTAAGCAGAAGCCTTAGAGCAGAAAAGGGCATATGATCAAGAACTTAATGGCAGACAAGTGTGGCTAAAACCCAACTGAAGCAGACAGCCACCCAGTCTGGAGACTGGAGTGGTGATAGGTTCCAGACCATGTATTGAAAGCCAGAAGGAGCACAGTGAAGGAATGAGGAAAGAGGAAATACGAACCACAGAAAATACCACATTAGTTAGTCGAACATCACCAGTAATAAGTCAACTGGATAACATGTGTGTTTGATCTTTGAACTTCCTCCACAAATTTCATAACCCCAGACTAACTATAAGGAAAACATCAGACAAACCCAAATGGAGGGACTCTCTACAAAATATCTGTGCAGTATTCCTCAAAGTTGTCAGTCATGAAAAACGAAGAAAGTCTGAGAAAATGTCCTAAAGTCCATGGACCTAGAAAGGGAGATGTGATGAATAAATTTACTGTAGCATCTGGATAGGACTCCAGAAAGAAAATAGATATTGTGGTGCTGGCAGGTGGTGTGGTGGTTAATGGTGCTGGACTCTCACATGACTGATCACAGTTTGAGTCCCGGACCTGGCAGCTTGCTTTCTCACTTTCCCTCTCTCTTTTGCTCTGTCCCACTCTGGTCAAATTAAAATAAATAAGTAAATAAATAAAGTTAAATAAAACATTTTCAAAAAGGAAAGAAATTAGACTTTCTTCAAAACTGAGGAAATTCAAATAAACTATAGACTTTAGTTAATAATAATGTCTTAATAGTGGTTCATCAGATGTGTCAAATGTATCATAACAATGCAAAATCTGAATAACAGAGAAAACTGGGTATGTAGAAACTCTCTATACTATATTTGCAATTTTTCTGCAAAATAAAATGATTATTTTGAAAAAAGAAATGAGTGCTAAGTGTCTGAACTTAGTCAATAAGTGGATGGTCATCACTTCTTGAAAAGAGAAAGACAAGGAATCAAAATAGGAATGGGAATCAGCAGGTGGTATGGTGGTTGGGGGTGCTGGACTCCAACATGGCTAACCATGGTTCAAGTCATGGACATAGCAGCTTGCTTTTTCATTTCTCTCCTTTCTTTGGTCAAATTTTTAAAAAACATAAATAAATACCATTAGATAAATAATTCTTTTAAAAGGCAAAGGAGGAATGAATGTAAGGAGGAGAAGGCAATAAGTTTCAGGAGAATATATATACATATATCCACACACAGACAATTAGATTTAAATATGTACTTCATAGAGAGCAGTTTTAGTTACTGTAGACATTGTCTTTGAACAGGGCCATCGGCCATAGCCTCCTTCACATGCATGAAGCCAGAATGGCAAAACCCTGCATCCTCCACAGACTGGAAGTGTCCACAACACGGGTCTGTTTCTCACTAGAACACAGCGCATGGTTCCTGGCGATCAGGATGAAGGCGGCCTTCTGAGGTTTCTCCTTACAACACCCCTGATAAACAGACTGTTTCTATTCATGATCTTTCTGCCTCTGAGTCACAAGTTCTCACTACCGCAGAACATGGCAATTTTCTTCTGAGTACTAACATCCTTTTGGGATTCTGCAAAGGAAAATTACTTAATTTGAAAGGTAGCCAGTGGTCACGGAATATTCTCTGTTCAGATACTTTTTTTTCCTTTGGAATATGATCTTTGAACTTAGAATAACTAATAACATTAGTTATTCTTGGCTGTACACACACAGCAGTAGCATGGGAGACTGCCGGGTGACATCACGGTTCTGACTCAATGTCCCACACCTTTCCTTAGACTGCAGTTTTTGTTTCCTTCTCAGTCTCTCAGCAGG
>NW_006159610.1:4647353-4648990 GCF_000334495.1 Tupaia belangeri chinensis | reverse complement strand
TAAGTCGGAATTCCCAGAAATTATGTTTAAGTGCAAACTAAACATTTCTCAAGTCTCCCCAAGATTAAGAATATATTGTCTTGGGAACCAGCAGTTGGCGTTATGGCTGTGTGCTGGCCTCCCACGCAGTCGACCGCGGTTCACGTCCTGGTCCCGGTGGCTTAAAACTCACGCCGGGCGCATGTGCGTGCGTGCCCCAGATCCCGAGAGGAGAATGGAGGAGAAGGGATTGCGGCGTGACCAGCCCCCCTGGGGGGTGATTTCTCGCTTTCTGTCTCTATGTCTCTCTCTGTCTGGTGAGTGCACGCGCCCTATAGCAAAAACCTCTCCCCCCCCCAAAAAAAAAGAATATATTGTCTCAGCTTTGAAGGAATTTATTTGTTAATTTGGCAGTAACTTCAGCCTATGACTGAGCACATGTGAGAAAAAACTATTAACAGGAAAAATAATTGTAAGGATTGTTCTGTACATAGATGAACAACAATTAAGAGCTGGATATGGTAACGTATATTACAGCAAGGAGAAGTCCTTATTCCTTACTAACAATCCTAGGTAGTGAAGGTCTCATGTTTGTGCTTCATATTTAAGAAGTGACTCTGGTCCAACAGAAAAAAAAGTAAGTCTAATAAGCCAAGAATATAATTAAAAAATGAATGTCACAAGGGGGCCAGCCAGTGGCATCGTGGTTAAGGGGCTGGATTCCTGCATGGTTCAAGGCTCAGACCTGACAGCTTAACAATCATACCAGGATTGTGCACATATATGCCCCAAGTCCTCAGAAGAGAATAGAGGAGAGGGGATTGTGGTATGGTCATTCCCTCTTTCTCTGGTGAGTGCACATGCACTATAGCAAAACCAGAAAAAAAAAAAAAGAATATAAAACACAGAAATTAGTATCACTATAAGTACTATGCAATTAAATATAACAAATACACACATTTGGGGGGGTTATCTTAATGCAAATCACTGTAAAGGGTGGTTGTGATTTTGGTACACACAACATGTATAGCATTTAAGTATTTACAAAATGTTTCCGATTTATTTCTCCTGATCCTTGAAAAATCTTACAAACTATGAAGCAGTCATGCTGGTACTATCTATTAAGAAAATTAAGAAACTTCAGGATTGGATGATGTCTCTTTGAGAACGGCATGGTGAACCTGAATTAGAAAAATTTATTTATGTCCTGGATCTCTCCTATATTTGAAGCTGAGATTGGGTAAACTCTTAAATACTTTTAATTCCCAGCTGGAAATCAATGATAGCACTTATCTCACAGGGTTGTAAGGGAGCAATAGATAGAAAAATACGAAAGTAGTAAATGTTAAATAGCATAAAAACGTTTCTATTCTTCTTTATCTCAAGAAGAACTTGTAAGCAAGTAATCTCTAAGCAAGAAATAGTGACGGGGCCATGCAGGCAACACAAGCTGGTAAGGATGCTGCCTCCCATTCTAAGGCAAGGCCCAGTTTAGGAGCTCTCCCTTGTGTCCTTGAACTGGCCGGTATTCAATTTCTCTGCCGTGAGTTTTACTGTTATTACGGTACCCTGCAAGGGTAAAACATCACCCCCAACCATTGCAATAAAGCCAATTAGTGATCTTGTAGGAATGTGGTTCCCTAAGACTGACAGGAGGA
>NW_006159610.1:4612047-4646423 GCF_000334495.1 Tupaia belangeri chinensis | reverse complement strand
TTCTAAGGCAAGGCCTGGACTGGGAAGAAACTGAGGCAAGGCCCAGTTTACGAGCTCTCCCTTGTGTCCTTGAACTGGCCGGTATTCAATTTCTCTGCCATGAGTTTTACTGTTATTACGGTACCCTGCAAGGGTAAAACATCACCCCCAACCATTGCAATAACGCCAATTAGTGATCTTGTAGGAATGTGGTTCCCTAAGACTGACACGGGGATCAGGAAGTTTAAGACTCCCCCACCTGTCTGTTTTTAAGCCAAACTTAACATATAGATTAAGTTAGTATAAACCAAATTAGCATTAGAAGCATATGTAGACTAAGTTAGTTTAAGGCTAGTTTTATGTAAACACCTCTTGTTAAAGCTACAGGCCAAAGTTAACTCACACTAGCAAAGTCAGCACATTCACCACATAACAGAGACTTAGAGATAAAACAAAAGAACTCACTAATTGACAAGACTCAACAAACAAAATGCAGGAACCCACAGATTTATTAGAGGAAAAAGCCTGGATGGGACAACAGAATAAACAAAGCTGAGGGCTCCACAGAAAGATTAACCATTTTAGCTGGGAGTTCTTATCTAAAGCAACAGGTAGCTTTCAACTACAAAGAGTTTCTCATCTATGTGCTGTTGACCATGAAAAACTGCTAATAAAACATCCAGTGTTGTCTCCTGAGCTACAAGATCATCTTCCTTTCCCATATAGATCATAGACTCACCCTCCATTGTTGTAATGTATAGATAGTCCATATATTAACTGTGTCTTTACTTAGCAAGACAAGATTTCCATCTAGGTCTTTGCAACCAGCAACGTTATCGCCCTGGCCCGGGACTGAAGTTATCAAACATCCTGCAAGCCCCCTCTTCAAAAGACCCTTCCCAGTAATCAAGATCTAAGAAGAAGATACAGCAGACAAATGGACTTCCTCATCCTGAGAACTGTGATTGATTTTACCTGAGCTAACAAGACAAACAGCATGTTTTATAATTATTGCTTCCATGCTTTGTATACCCTGTTCCTTAGAGTAAATCTTTTACTGCCCCTCACCCATTTACTTGCATGTATCACATTTTCAATAAAAAGGCACGATGATTCCTAGCAGTCGTCACTCCTCAGAGAGCTATCTTTGAGGGGTGTCCAGCATAGGACGTGCATGAAAAGGCATCGAGGCCTCTGTCTTCTGTTCACCTTCGCCGCCTCCGTCGAGATAACCCACCCACGCGGAGGCTGGACCCCAGCAAAATAGTTACCTCAGTTCACTTAAAGCTGATTAATAAGGCCCGGCCATTCAGCAAAGGTGAGGCAGACAACCTCACACTGCAAAATTTTTTCGTCAGAATATACCTATCAATATTCAGTATCAATATCCGGTACTCCTGAAAGAAGTAGAAGCAGTAACAATCGGGTTATAAGATATAAATTTCTTTTTTTAATAGGTAGTTTATGTTCCCTAGCCACTTCATTAACAAGAATACCTACTTTTATGATTTTTCCTACTGGAGGAAATGAAACAGATCACACTTCACATTAAATTAAGAATGAGGAGGCATGGAGCTCATCAACAATCAATTGGAACAGGAAATGCTAATCCTTCATTGCTAAAAATTCATGCTCTAACAGAGACCCTCTGTTGTAACGACTGAGTACCAATGATTGGTACAACCTGAAAAATGTCATTCCTACTCATAAACATTTTCTTTCTGAACACTGAAATATTTCTCATTGAGTTCTCATGGCTTCCAACACCACAGGTCAACTGTTCATTTTAGGCTGAAGTGAGGATTAAATCAAGTAGCTTCTCCGAGGTATCATCAATCCTTTCCCCAGTCAGAGATGGGCCGATGTGTGGGTTTAGCAGACATCACAGGGAGGAGGGGAATTCAGCTGCTATCTACTTTAAGACAATAGGTTTTATAATAAGGGCCCATGGACTAAGCTATGACTTGAAGCTCTTCTCTGTGAGGAATTGCAGCTGATGGTTAAAATTCTCCTGTTTAACCACAGCAGGGCAAAGCAATGCATGTATAGCAGCACCACGGCAAGGAAGGAAAAGAGAATGGAACTGTTAATTAGACCCCATGAACAGAGGAGTCAATCACTTCCCTCAAGGCTCACGAGAGAAATCTTACTCTCCATCCTGAAGATTTGAAAATCCTGTGGGTAATTTTCCTCTGAGACTGCCTTCCCAAAGATTCTTGAGTTGAGGTTGTCTCAGTGAACCAAGTATGGCTGTCAATGCACCTCCTAGGACTAAGAACTTTCTTTTCTTCTCTGCAGTTGTTTTTAACACTTAAAATGGGAATACACAAGGTATTTTCAAGTAAATTTAAAAAACAAACAAACAAAAACCTAAGCACCCCCAAAAGGAGAGCTGCTGCACAGCTTCATAGAAATCAGCCAATAAGGACTGACTTCTCCAAGTAGACACTTGGTTTCCTCAGAAGGGAGACAGAATAACTCCTACTAGGCAGGATCAGTGAGGTTTTGACAGTGAATTGACTCAGGAGAAAACTTTGGACTCATTACTCAGAATTTACTTCCCTGTATTCATCTGCAGTGTTTACCATAGAAGAGTTGCCAGTTGACTTTGTGGTACACACAAGACATTTCTGGCAATGACATGGCGAGATTTCTGTGAGGAAGGCTGTGAAACACAATGGGATAGGATTGGGCATTGTGGATTCTCATTCAAACTGTGTCATTTCGGATGAGTTAATCGAGATTGATAATTCTAAATTTTCTAAATTAATTACTAACACATCTTGTTTTTTGTTGTTGTTTGTTTTGTTTCTCTGTGCAAATGAAATGCAGTGATGGATAAAGTCATTGCAAATTGTAATTTTTTTTAAACAAAGTTGTTTATTTTTAAGCCACCATTAAATAACACACACATGTATGATGCTTCGAGAGAAAATGATACTGATATGAATGGAGGTTTTTCTTCAATTTTAAATATGAGTATATATTTGATACCTTTGGAATTTCAATTTTTTTCAGGAGGGGTAGAGCTAAAGGGGTCTCTGTTGTCCTTTGCAGGGAAGCTGCACCCCAGCCTTCTTGGGAATCTTTGTGAGTGCCACACATGAGAAGGCAGAGAGAAACTCCAAGAACACTCTGTTTCTCCCTGTGCTCCCTTGTTAAGAAGGCACAAGGTACCAAAGAAGCATTGTCATCCTTGTCCAAATCTGTTTTCCTCTGGGCCAATATAGGGATGAATAAAACATTTTTTTTAAAAGATGGAGGCAAATTTGCTTTCAGCCTCTTCAACTACAATTTCTCCAAAACCAAAATGCTTTCTGTCTTTTGATGGATCACTGGTGGCAACTCACGGCAGCAGCTGGGGAGGCTCATACAGGAAAGACACAAAGAAAGGAACAAAAGGAATTCCTGTGATCTGTTGAAATGTTTCAATTTGGATTTTTATTTCTCATTGAGTTTGGAAGTCTCTTCTAGTAAGTCAAGATAAGCAGCTTTATTTCCTGGCAAAGCGTTCTTTGTGATTTTGTCACAGAGTAACCTCTAAAGAAAATGTAGTATTTACAAGCGAGGCGTTTGGTGTGCTCTCCTATACTTCCCAGTCCTCTCACAGTTCCAAACGCCTCTTAAAATAGCTTAGCAAGTGCCTTCCTAACGTTCCCCAGGAGTACAGCACGTTCCCAGTGTAAGTGACAGTGGCCTGAGAGAGCATTCTATCACCTCATTGCTAATTTCTCTGGACCCTGAAATGCCCAGTGTCCCAGACAACACCCATTCCTCAACCCTCCACCAATTGCTTCTATTCTTTATTTCCCCTATCTCCTTATTATAAAACAGAGCAAAAAGATTTTTTAAAGGAAACATTTTATTTTGAAAGCATTTGTGGCAAAGCTGATTACCTTTATGGCTATCAGAACTTCAGAATGAAGTAACCTGTTACTTGGTAGAAAAATATATTGATAGAACAAAAGAAAGATGAAATGAAAATACCACCTCTTTTTCTCACTCTAAAGATGAGGCATGAACAACTTTTGCAAGTTTGGCAGTGTATGTGTAGACTGTTTCCTAATAGTCTTATGAAATGGCAAAGCAGAGGAAAGAAGTGGATTTTCATGCGGTCTTATTAGAAGTTCCATCCATCGCACTTCCTTCTGCTTTTTGAAGTTGTCAGTTATCTACAGAGAATACATACATTCTGTAATTAATTTGAATTCTTTTTTATTATGTGTCATTAAAAGATTAAGTTGATTTCTTTTTATAAGCCTGAGTGATTATTTTTAAAAATATATTAGTTTAAATAGATACTCTAAGGACTAACAAAAACTAATAATTTAGGTGCAATTTGGTAGCAAAAATGGTGGCCAAAACCTCAGACAATGTACGTCAGAGGAGTTCATTATACAAAGACCTTAGCAGGGATGGAGAAGAATAATATAATGTTCGATACAAGTTCTGATAGCCTGGCACCCTTTCATATCTGTCATTAAAGTTTTAACAATCACTTAGGTGTGAACACCAATCTTTCCAAGAAAATCTTACCACTAAATCATGAGATCCCTTTGTAAAGCCTGAGAGAAAGAGAAGAGAGGAGATGGGAAAAGAATAAAACTTCACACACACACAAAAGGAATAATAGCAAAAGAATTTGAGTCTCAGATCTTTCTTATAAAGAATTAAACTCTAGGGCCAGCAGGTGTCAAGATGGTTAAGGCGCTGGACTTACATGGCCAACCACATTTCGAATGCTAGATCTGGTGGCTTGCTTTCTCACTTCTCTCTCTCTGTTTTTCTCTGGTGAGTGCACATATGCTATAACAAATTTAATAATAATAATCTAATAATGAATAAAATGTTAAAAGAAAAAGAATTAAACTCTACCTATGCCTAGCTAATCAAGTGCTCATGCCCATTTCTTCTTGGAAGCGCCTTTCTTTTCTTGTGTTTCAAGCTAGTTGACTGCTTTCAATTGCAGTTCTCTGACAGATTCAAGAAAAATTATGTTATTACAGGTTTATCTGCTTATTTAATTTCTTTAAAAAAAATTTTGGTCTTTGTTGTTAGGATGTAAGGGATACTCCTTCTAGCATTCTGTGTCTAAGATGAAGGCCAGACCCTCAGTAAATATAGATGAATATTGAAAGTGTAAAGTAATAAATAGAGTGGTTTTATTCCTCAAAAAGAAAGGAAGAAAGAAGAAAGAAAAAGAAATAGAAAAAGAGAAAGAAAGAAGAAAGAGAGAAAGAGAAAGAAACTCTAAGCTTGACATAATTTTGTGGGTAATCATGGTTGGGTGATGACATTGACAATTCATCAGGTATCAGGAGGTTCATATTCCAAATCCTGACTCTATCCCTTAAATTATGGTCACTGAAATAGCAACACTTTACTGTTTCTTAATCATAATCTCTAACTGTAAAATAAAGGCATTAAGGCTCAGCCTGGTGGTACTGTCATGTGGCAGTGCTGGTGACCATGAAATTAGAGGCTTGAAAATACACTGGGTGTGTGTCCATATTCCCTAGATCTGGATGAGTTTGAGGGCCGGGAAAAGGAAATCATGGTGTGATAAGATCCTGCCAAGAGTCCTTCTCTCTCTCTTTCTTTTTCTCTCTCTCTCCTTCCCTCTCTCTCTCAAAGGAGTGCATACACTTTCTATCATGAATAAAATAAAACATAATTTTAAAAACACTTAGAGGCATCAGACTAGTTGATACTGAACACCTCAGTAAATCCTTGAATCTATGAAGATGAAGGAGCTAAAGATAAGCTAGCAATGATAAAATTGTTTCCAAAGTACATATGCTTAACCACTACTTGATGCTGTCTGACACCCTTTGGAAGAAACCTTAACTATAGACAGGGAAAGAAGTAAAATCTTTTCTTTCTAAGCTCCTTAGGACTTTGAAGGACAGTGGAAGATTCCCCCTGCCAGGGAGCATAGGTTCATTATAACTGCAGAAGCTGCAGCAGAGCTATTAGAAAGAAATGTTAAGCATTGTGCAAGAGAGGCTATGAAAGTGAGAGGGGGCCAGGGAAGAGGGTAAGTGAGGGCACAGGCATAGTGTTATGAGTAAAATATATGTTCAGCGAGTATTTCTTGAAGGAATGAATAAAAGAACAAATAAATGAATATTCCTTTTTTTTTTTAATTTGCCAGAGGACATGTGTGCTTTCCAGAGAGAGAGAGAGAGAGAGAGAGAACCCCCAACAGAGAGTGGTCATGCCACAATCCCTTCTCCTCCATTTCTCTGTCTTGTTGAGATTTGGGGCATACATTATTTAGAACTCATATACCTGGTGTGTTTTTCAAGCCTCCAGATGGAGATTTGAACTATAGTTGGCCATGTGTTATCTGGTTTACTTAACCATTAGGCTGCAAGGCCAACCCTGAATATTCTGATTTTATGACTAAGCCTAAGAATATTGTATATTAAGTTATCTAGAATAATACTTAGTGTTAGGACATAAATTGTTCTTCATCTCCAATCTATACTTTTTAGATAGGTTCAAGTAGAGAGAGAAAATGGTACAAAATCCATCCCTAATGTGGAAAAAGAGGGAGGGGGTTTGTTTAAATCATATTCAATCAGATTCAAGAAAAATTATGTTATTACAGGTTTATCTGCTGCTGGCTAGAATTTGTTTTGACATGAATTCTATGTAAAAATAAATAACTAGAGTTCCTTTAGAAGTTTATTTGCTTGGCACTAGATTCAGTTTTAAACAAAATAATATTACCATACACCTAAAAGAGCAGTCCAGCTAAAATTTTACCAGGCATATATAAAGTGTGGATTTCAAAAGTGTGAATATTTATCAGAATAGAAGTTTTATTTTAAAGAAAATTTTATTTAGAAAGAATTTCTTTGAGTTATTTTGGAAAATGATACCTCGGTATTGTGAAACTGATGGAAGAAGCACATTGGGGTAGCAGAAAACTTGGAACTCTCAGCAGTCTGGTCGCATAAAGCCATCATTAATTAAGTATTTATTGAGTTGCTCTATGTGCCAAGAATAGAGTCAGGCATTGGATTCAATGCTAAGAAGAAGGGAGAGAATTAAGAAAAAGAGGAAGGAACAAAAGAAAAGAAAAGAAAAGAAAAAGGAAATTTAAAAAAAGAAAGGAAAAGAAAAAAGGAAAAGCACCCAATACTATCCTTTCAGACCAGATTTCTTCCTTTGAAACTGGAGAGTAGCAATGAGAGTTTCACTGTGTTAAGGAGTTGAACATGAGATATGTGTGTAAGATAAGGAGTCAGCTCAAGGGAAGATATTAAAAGTCAAGCTAAGTAAGTGGGTACCAGTAAATGCCCAGTGTAAAGTCCAAGTCTAAAGAGTTGAAATGCCTGGACTCATACATCAAACAGAAAGGGTTTCCCTAAGGCAGGGAATAGAGCAGAGGACACACCCACTGGAACACTAAATGACATTTTAGGACTTCTCTTATTTCTCAAATAGAAGTAAGAATAAATACTGTGTCAGCTATTGGCAAAACAAATGAAGATTTATGGTCGTTCATTCGGGGATCATTTAGTAGTGAGTATAGTCTTCCATAGAATAGTCTTTCCCTTAAGTTTTCAGCTTGTTTCCTCATAACCATGACTGTAGAAGCTTGGAAGATCAATTGAGAAAGAGATTTAAAAAAAAAAAGAATAACTCTGTGATAGTCTTTCCTCCTCTCTTCTTGAATTTACAGACTCAAGGGAGCAGAAGAGTTGCCAAAACTGGGTAAAGAAACCATTTAAATCCTTCAATGACAGGGTGAAAAAGATTTTGTCTGAATTACCAAAAACATCTATGAAGAATTTAATAGTGAGAAAATAAAAAGTTAAATAAAAAAAAAAACAAGAAATAAGAAACAATAATCTTTTCTCACTGAATACTGCCATAAGGGTACAAACGGTTAAAGAAAAAAGTAAAAAGATATGGAATTAAAATACTTAGAACTATTTGGCCATTAGTGGAAAATTCTGGAATTGAATATATGGAATTGTAAGACTAGAGCAATTCCATACAAGAATAAAGTAATATAATATACATGGTGAAAACAAAAAGATTTCTCTAATGCATAGGTAAAATATGTCTTCAAGGAGCAAGGGCACACTTACTAATTCAATGAAAATCCCCAAGAAAAACTAGTGCAATGAGATATTATTCAAAGGTAAAAAGAAGTAAACCATTGAGCTATAAAAGACATAGAGAAACTATAAATGCATAGTGCTAAGTAAAAGAAGTCAGTCTGAGAAGGCTCCATACTGTATGATTCCAACTATATGCCTTTTGGAAAAGGCACAGATATGGAGGATGAGTGGTTGTCAAGGACTGGTGGAGAGAGAGCAGATAGACCGCAGAGCATGTTCAAGGGCAGTGCAGATACTCAGCATGACCCCAGAATGATGGATAAATGTCACTGTACATTTGTTTAATCTCATAGAATGTTCAGCACTGAGAGTGAAGCCTAATACCATCTATGAATTCTGGGTGATAGTGGCCTGTCAATGTAGGTTCATCAGTTAAGAACAGTATCACTCTGGTTGGGGGTATTACTTGGGGGTGGGGGAAGGCCATCTATGTGTGGGGCAAGGTGTATTTGGGAAATCTCTGTACCTTCTGTTCAGTTTTGCTGTGAACTTAAAATTGCTATAAAAAGTAAAATGTATATATAGTCTCTCTCTCTCTATATATATACACACACACACACACACACACACACACCTAGCACAAGGAAAGATGCCTTTTAATCATTACACATAGTAAGAGCAAATCCAATTTAAATTTTAGGAAATTGACCTTTTAGTATCAAGTTTCACTTTCAATTATGTTAGGAAAGTACAGTTAGAGCACATGGGGATTCAGAAGAAACAATTTTAAAATGTAGTCAAGTGTTTGCTTCAAGTGTAATGAGTAAGTCACACTAATTTAATTAAAAGAAGCAAACAGGGAGGACCTTTATAATATCTGACCAATACATGCTGCGGGGATTTCAATGATCTGGATTTCTGAGTATTAGCGAAATCACCTAGCGGACTTAGAGTCACCCTCAATTATTTCTGAAAATGCATTTCAGGCACCAGGAGGTGCCAAAATATAGGAATAGGAGCAACCTATTGAAGGAGAAGTGAGCAGGACTGCCAGTTACAGCCAATGCTCTGAATTCAGTGTCTGCTAAAATAATGGGACTAAACCAGACCAGAAAATATCACAAACCTTGTGCACTAAAACACCTACGGAGATGCTGGGCAATTAAGAAGCTGAGGATTGGGAAATGGGAAAAAAAAAATCTAGGAGGAATACACCATGGAATTTGCATTGATAAAGAAGCTAAAATAAGCTAGTGAACATTAAAGAAGAGACACTGGACCTCTTCCTGAAAAGGACCCCTGGGACTCAAACTGAACAGTTCAATGATAGAAAGACGTCATTTTATTTTGTTTGAATACGGAAACTTGCTGGAAATAATATGACCTCCTTTCTGTATTACTGCTAGAAGATAAAAAGAATTTGAATTTCCTATAAATTCTGACAGACACAGATGCCAAGGTATCTCCTTATAAATGGGGGGATTTTTGAAAAGGAGTGCTAAGGATGTGAGTTTCCTGAAGAATGTGTTATGTAACTAACAAACTGCGAAGAAGAGGAGCAATTATCACTTTAATTAATTAGGGTCCTGTTGTAGCTCCCTCGTGAAAGATAATCCTTGATTAAAAGTGTCAGTATGTAAAAATATTGACTGATATTAGAATATAAGACTGTGAAATTTCAATTAAATGTAAAAAATGAGCTGGTATTATGGTTTACCAATAGACACTAATGATTCTCAGGAGACTTGGAACACATAAACATATGGTTAGAGTTGAGAATGGACATGTAAACAGGAAAAGAATTAATGCACTATTAGTTTCTCCCTTAAAACAATTAGCTCCTTTGTCTTTTGTTGGTGCATCTGCAATGCAGAGGTTAATGATAAGTAATGCCAATTGTTTTGCAGAGAAAGCATAAATACAACTGTTTAAAATTGAAGATCAAAAGAATAACATTTACTAACACTTAGTGCTTTTTTAGTCAAGGAGATGTCCCAACATTTAAATATATATATTAATTTGCTAGAGGATGCACTGGAGAGAAAGAGAGAGAGCAGAGAGAGGGAAAGTGCCACCTGCATGGGGAGCGGCCACACCACATTATCCTCTCAGGATTCAGGGTATGCCTACACATGTTTCTGGTGTGTTTTTCAAACCACCAAGTCTGAGACTCAAAGCATGCAGTCTGTCAGGTAGGATTTAGCCACTTGAACCACCATGCCACTGGCTGGCCCTCAAAATACGTTTTACAAATACATCTTAAATTTATAAATTTAAATTAATTAATTCAATGTATAAGTACATTTAAATACATTATAAGTACATTTTATAAATATTTATGAAATCATTTATTATAGCTTGGGGTTTTCAGACTTAAAAAGCCTTGCTGAGACCCTTTCCACTTCTGTACCTCCCAGGAAACTGTGAAGGCTCAAGTATTTTCAAATTAGAATAAGCCAGGAGGTTAGTGGCCCAGACAGAGATTCTAAACCTCACCTAAAACTGATTCATCTGACAGGGTGTCTATTTTTTTAATGATTCTGTTTTCTGAATACCATTTGGAAGTGAGACCTGCCTCTGTTTCTTTTTCCTCCCGCTCTCTTTTTCCTTGTCTCTATCAGAATTTGATTTCAGATAATATAATGTAATATCCTCTTAAAGAAGCAGCTTGGGGCCAGCAGATGGCGTAATGATTATGTCACTGAATTCCCAGGTGGCCAACTGCACTTTGAGTCCCGATCAGAGGCTGAAACTCACGCTGGGTGTGTGTGCATGTGTGCCCAAGATCCTGAAAGGAGAATGGAGGAAAAGGGATTGTGATGTGGCCATCCCCTCTTGGGAGCAGGGAGTGATTTCTCATTCTGTCTCTTTGTCTCTCTGGCAAGCACATGGACCCTATAGCAAAAAAAAAAAAAAAAATCTCTCTAAAAAATAAAGACAAAAAAAGAAGCAGCTTGTAGGCTGACTCTGCAGCCTTGTAGTTAAGGGAGTTGGATACCACATGGCCAAATACAATTCTAATCTAGGCCCAAAATTTGGACAGAATGGAGAAAGGGAGGAGAAGGCATTGCAGTGTCACGGCACCCTTTTGGAGGGTGTTTTCATACCAAACAAATTCTGTCTGTCTCTCTGTCTCTCTCTGGTGAGTGTACTCATTCTGGCAATTAAAAACAAATTTTAAAGCAGCTCATAATACAGTTCAGCTTAAAAAATTCACTTATTCTTTGACCTTTAGTGTAGGACTGATGCACAAAGTCAAAAACTCACTCTCATACCTTGACAAATTACTTAGTGTCAAGAAGCCCCAATTTTTAGACCTAGAAAGAAAAACATAACAAATATCTACCACATAGTATTGGTGTGAGGTACAGGAACATGGATGTAAAGAAACAGGGCAGGCAGGTGCTAAAACTTGGTAGACACTCAAGAAATAGTGGCTGTTGTTGCATAGGTTTTGTCGTCGCTACACTTTTCACAGAGTACCTCACCCAAAATCCCAAACTTTCCCTTCATGGGGAAATATCCAGTCATGGAAAACTTCCTGACACGGTCCTTTTGAAATAAAAGCAAAATTGGCACTTCTTGTTTACTTTTGAATGATACTCCTTTGCCAGATAGAAGAGAAAGTAAGCTATGCTGTCCACGGCTCTCCCTGCCTTCTCTACTCCTAACACACAGTACGAAGAAGAAAAGGTAAAACCGCCCAGTCTACTGATAAAATTTAATTTACCAAAAATAAAAAGTAATTTTGAGGAGAAAGCAAAAAACAAAACAAGCAAACAAAGAAACGTGAGCATACCTGCATACCTAGGAAATATACTTTGAACCCTGGACTGCACTTTCTCTTCTCCATAAAATGAAACCAAATGCCCTGACCCTCTGTAAAAAACACAATTGAAGGACTTTGTTATCATTTTCTATTTTTATGCTGGTTATGATAGAAGCCTATTTTTTTCTATAAATAGTGCCAAGAAAGGCAAAGGGTATTAGAAAATATTCGTCGTGTTCAACAATGTGAAATTGTGCATGCATGAAATTTATGTTATTCCCTCCACCAATCAACTTATTATTCCATTAGTTATTATGAAAGGTGAGAAAAGTTCACCTTCAGGCAATTCTTCAGCCCCCTATCTTATCCTTATAAAGTACTCCTTAGTAGTTAAGTAAATAATCAAGAAATTAAGAGAGTCATCTTTCTATATTATTGTATCTTGTTTATTGGCTCAGCAAGGATAGGGAGATAAAGAAAAGCTTCTTGGATTTATTCATACATATCTTTAAGTTTATTTACTTTATTTATGATAGAGAGCAAGCACACACACATGAGAGAGACAGAGGAAAGCACCTTCAACGGAGTCTTACCAACCAAGATCCCTTTTCCCAGCCCTCCAGTTCATCAGAATCCTGAGCACAAGATCTTGCAACTGGTACATTTTCAGGACAACCCAGGATCTGAACCTGTGATTGCCGTGGGACCTCCAGCACTGCAGCTCAGTGTGCTATTGTGCCATCATGCTAGGCCTCTTTTACATCATTAAGGGAGAAGCCCCGTCTTAATGACTAAGGGTGTATAATAACACTAGAAAAAAGACCTTTCCTATTTCTGTCATGTCAATCTAGTACTTGGAATAGTCATACTATCCCAACATTTTGCAACAGGAACATCAAAATATACCCCTACTAATATTTAAGAGAACTCCCTCATCCTCACCAGCTCCTCCACTGAGACTTGGAGCCAGGAAAAGAAAGGGTTAGGGACTTGTTCCAATTCGATTTGTAGCAAAAGCCTAGACAGAAACACCAGACAGAAGAAAGCACAGGGGACCTTTGAAGCATAACAATGTATATGGTCTGGAAAGACATCATGGAGAATGAGAGGAACTGTGGGAAAGAAAAAATGATACAAGGCACAGGAAAGAAATCAAGTACTTACTTCTTAAATGGGCAGGACTGATTTACTGCTAAGGACCTAGACAGGCAGATGGGACTGTCTCACCTAAATGAACAGGTACCTAGGTATTTTGTAAAACTGAAAGAGAAACATCTTTATCTATGTCTTCCCTTCAGAGTTGTTATTCATCATCATACTAGAATCTAGCAAGGAAATAAAAAAGTCAGGTCACACCCACACTACCAGTCTGGGCCGTGGTGGCCCACAGAAGAATAGAAAAGTCATATGACAATATTGGCAGCAATATCTTATCTTCTTTCCTCTTTAGTGGCCTCTAGGTTCCAATTCTTCACACTGCTATTAATTAAAATGCAGGGACCAGCAGATGACATAATAGTTACGTTGCTGGACTCCCATGTAGTCGACTGTGGTTCACATTCCAGACCCGGTGCCTTAAACCTCATGCCGTGTGTGTGTGTGTGTGTGTGTGTGTGTGTGTGTGTGCATGCCCAAGATCCCAAGATCCCAAGAGGAGAATGGAGGAGAAGGGATTTGTGGTGTGGCCATCTCCCCCTCCACCCTGCTCAGGGGATGATTTCTCACTTTCTGTCTTTCTGTCTTTGTCTCTGGCAAGTGCACATGCCCTATTACAAAAGTCTCCCTTTCTTTCCTGAGAGAGAACTACCTTAGAGTCTTACCACACTGCACGTGTTCCTAGCCATCCAAGACCATGGGCCTGCAGGTGCACCCAGTAGGTATATCAAAACAAAACAAATAAACAAACAAACAAAAAAAGAATTTAAAATGCATTCCTGTGACTACCCACCTCACTATTTCATGTGGTGCTTGTTAAAAATCTAAATTCCTTGTCTGGCTCAGTGGCACAACAGTAAGAGAAGCCTGTTCCCGCATGGCGAACTCAGTTTGAATCCCCAGCCAGGTCAGCCTGAAACACGCTGGGTACACGTAAGAGTGCCCAGCTCCAGTGGGCCGAAGGACTGTAGGAAGGGGATCATGGCAAAACTAGACTCAAGAGAGTGCTTGTCCCTCTCTCTCTCACTCTCTCTTTCATGCACTTTACTGTGAATAAAGACAAAATGTTTAAGTGAAAACAAAAATAAATAAGAACTCTGGATTCCTGGATCTGACTCCCAACTTGCTAACTCAAAACCTTTACAAGAGAAATAGGGTACTTCAGATACTCAGTCTGTAAATTAACATCTAAATATTCCTTAGAAGATAGCAGTGATTTAATTAATTCAGAATCTCATGAGGACTCTCACTCAAAGCACTATACCTGATATTAAGAATATGAGCTATTGGAAAAGCAGGTTCAGTCCTGCTAAGATGTCAATATTCAAGAGTGGATAGTATTCTCAGCTGTAGAAAAGAAAGGTCCTGATTTTCTGAACTTAATAGATACGGATAGTTTCAAAAGTTGCCTTTGCCACACTTTTTGTTGCTTATTTTCATTAATCTTAAAAATACAGATCCTCAGTTTTGTTGTAGCTACTGCCCATTATCTATATGATAGAAATGAGCGCTTAAGTTAGTGTTTAGCCTATGAAAATGCTTTTTTTTCTTTGAAACAATAAAATGGGAGGGGACTGTGCATATTTATGGGGTTAAACTTATCGACGTAAAAAAATGGGATAAAAGAAAGTTAGCTATTAAAACGTAAAACTTTGTACTGCTAACAAACTTGATTTTAGGGTTTTTTCTTTCTTTCCTGAGAGAGAACTTCCTTAGAGTCTTACCACACTGCACGTGTTCCTAGCCATCCAAGACCATGGGCCTGCAGGTGCACCCAGTAGGTATATGTCCATCTGGGATCCCAACCAAGGGCCTCCCATAGGGCTTTAGTGTCATGCACCCCCACCATCTGTGTGACCATGCTGGGTTTGCTAGAACATTTTAAAGGTAGATTTCCATCATCATTTATAACATATGGCCTCTATTCTCACATCAAATTTCATGTATATTTCTGTCAAGTTCTAATTGTTGCTCTACTACTAGTACCAGATAAAATCATCCAACTTGACTAGCTCTTTTATAGTTTAACCCTTTCATAAATAATTTAATATGCAGAAGAACAACTAACAAAACCTGATCTGCAGAGCTCTTTAAAAAGAAAACAAAACAAGACCAACCAGCAGTGTTGTGGTGAAGCTGTGTGGAGTCCACATAGCTGAGTCTGTGGTTCTAGTCCTGGTGACTAGACCTGGTGACTTGAAAAATAAGCCAGGCATGTGTGCATGTGTTCACGTGTACCCAAAATTCTGAAAGGAGAGTGGAGGAGAAGGAATTGCAACATGGCCATCCCTCCCCCCTCAACCCAGAGGATAAATTGTCTCTGTCTCTTGCTCGCTCTCTTTCAGGTGTATGCATGTGACTTGAAATAAATTTTAAAAAAGAGAAGAAAAAGAAAAACAAGACATTTTACCATTTTAAACACTTTGCTGTGAATATTAGTGCCAATAATGTGATTATTATTATAAACATTATGTATTTAAAAATAGCAAGCATCTATTGAGCTCTTTGTGTGTATGCAATATACCTGGCTGTGGAAGAGTGAATCAGATATAGGATGTAAAATATGCATCAAAATGCCTGTGACGTCATAATTTTCTTAGGTATGAGTTTAGGGAATGACCAGAGTGTGAAATGGCATTCTAGAGTGTGATGCTTGCCATTGCTTATTGGTATTACAATAATAGTAATTTACATGACGGAGGATAAAGAGGGGAATAAAAAGAGAAGAAGTGTATTAGCTACTATTTATTTAGTATTTACTCTGCACCAACCATCACACTAAGCTTTTTATAAAAATTGAGTCTCCTTGAGCAGTGGAGGAATGACGCAGTAATTGCTAGAGAGACTGATGAGACAACTTTGATCAGTTACGGGAGATCACAGGTGGGGGTTGATTTCAGAGTTTATCCTAGACAGTTGAGAAACACTTAAGAATTTTTCACAAGGGAGTGACATGTTCAGATTTGCATTTTAGAAAGGTCACTTTGGAAGTGTGAGAAGTAGATTGTACTAGAGGAAGATTGGAGGGTGGGAGACCAGTTCGAAACAGATGGCTCTGGTGATAGTTCATTGAGGGTGCTAAAGGTCTGAAAAAGATGTGTGAATGGAAAGGAAGGATGGATTCTAGAGAAGTCTCAGGGATAGAACTGATCTGACATGGTTACTGATTAGAGGGAGACAGTAAAATCTCAATGAGAAAGAAAGAAACTCACGTAGCACACTAACGTCACTTCTAGTTTGTCATGTGATTAGTAATCATATGCAGATTGATATTATTATTCACACAAACATACAAAGTAAAACTTCTAAACTTCTCACTTAACAAATATGTAAATATCCAGCAAAAAAAATTTCCCATTCCAAATATAGAACACATACATTTTGAAGTCTTAGTCCCTCTTTCTAGAGATATGTCAATGGCACCTCTTTGTCTTTCATAGAAGCATTTCCACAACAACGTGCTAGAAATAGGTTACAAAGCCTAGCTGACCATGGTTAGCAGAAGGATATGGACAGTGTTTCCTACTGAAGAATCCACTAAGAAAGGTAACAGAGAGCCCACAACACAATATGCAAAATGGAGTCAGTTTAAATGAAAAAAAAAAAAAAAAAACCCAAATATCCTTCACACAACAAATGTCACTTACTAATCTCTTTGCTTAAAAATATGTCAATAATCCTGGGACCAGCAGATGGCATGATGGTTATGTTGCTGTACTACCATGTCATAGACCACAGTTCAAATCCCAGACCCAGTAGCTTAAAACTCATGCCAGATGCATGTGCATGCATGCCCAAAATCCCAAGAAGAGAATGGAGAAAGGATTGTGGTGTGGCCATCCCCCCCGTGGGGGGGCCAGTGTTTTCTTGCTTTCTGTCCCTCTCTGTCTCTCCAATGAGCAGACACACCCTATAGCAAAAATATCTCTTAAAAAATTAAAATAAAAAATATATCAATATGTCAACTGAAAGTTTTTTATTGTTATTAAAGTTCCCTTTAAACTTTAAAAAATTATGTCCTTGTCCTAATCAGTGTGCTTTCTGTTATAGAACACCAGAGGGCATCATTCAGTGAAAACATGAATTTGGGAGAGAGGTGGGTGGAGAGAGAGGAAAAGACAGACCAAGATAGAGAGAGAGGATTCCATCACTAATGAAAGAAAGTGATTTTTTAGTGTATACTCTTATCTACCATGGAATATTACCATGGTAACAGCACCAGTTAAGATGATTGTATATTTAGGTCATCATATAAAAGAAGGAACATGAACATGTGAGAAGGGAAAAAAAAGGTGGAAATTAAATAAAGTAAGACAAGAATATATAAAGAGTGGAAGGAGGGGGGACCAGCAGTTAGCGTAACGGCTACGTCGCTGGACTCCCATGTAGTCGAACACGGTTCGCATCCCAGACCCGGCAGCTTAAAACTCACGCCGGGCACGTGTGTGTGAGTGCCCAAGATCCCAAGAGGAGAATGGAGGAGAAGGGATTGTGGCATGGCCATCTTCCCTGGGGGATGATTTCTCGCTTTATTTCTCTCTGTCTCCGTCTGTCTAGCAAGCGCAGGCACCCTATGACACCCCGAAAAAAAAAAAAAAAAAAAAAAGAGTGGAAGGAGGCAAACCAGCTGGAATTGGCTTCACCCTTGGCTAACAGCAGTTCACAAAGTCACATTGTGCCCTTAAGCAAAGTGGACAGTAAATTCTAGTTAACATGAAATGGAGCCGTTGCACCTCAGAACCTTTAGTGCCACCAAACTTCATACAGAAAGATGAAGAGCTAACTAGAATGGACTTGGGACATGTGTGTTCTCTGTGTTTCTTGGTTAGCCGCACTTCCTGGAAAACTCTATTGATCCACTTCAATGCTTATCATAGTTAAATAGGATGACATCAAAATTCCCTTTCATTTTTTCATACCGAACAAAAGAAAATCTGATTAGTGATGTTTTCGAATAGCTGATGGGTGGAAACGGCATCTGCCAAAGTGTCGGGTAATTTTGGTGTTCTTGTTTTTGTCTGCCGGAAGCAATCGCTGGCTAAACAGAACGAGCATGTGGTGTCAACTAAGAATTTAGTCTGTACTGAGTTTCCTTGGCTTGGGACTTGGGTATCCAACAAGAACAGACAAAGTTGAATTAAACAGATGGGGGGACATCATCGAACTCTAAACACCAGTTTTGCTTTCTCCAAACACAGGGAAAACAAGTACTATCACTATTTATAGAAAGTCAGTCAGCACAGCTGAAGAGCCAACACTCTGGAGTCCGAAGGGTTCATTATTTAAATCCAGGGGCAGCCACTAACTAGCTCTATGATCTCGGGCCATCACCAGACCTATCTGAATGATGGCTTCTGCCTCTGTAAAATCAGGAAAATAAGGTTTACTTTATATGATTGTTGCAGTGCCAACATGAGAAAACCGATTCATCTATTCACTCATTCAACAAGTATTTAATAAGCTCCTAGGTTATGTCTGGCACTATTATAAACAATGACGATAAAGCACTGACAAAACATAATACATGCAAGATGCTTAAGACAGTGCAAAGGACTTAGAGAACACTGTGAAAATGCCTGACCTACTTCCTTTGCCCCAAACAAAACACGTCCTTCCCCCTCCCACCACCACATGGCCCAGCTTTGCAAGATGCAATCAGTAAAGTTGCAGTGACCACCATTGATCAAAAAAGTTCTGACACCTGCTCAATGGACCCAAGGTAGGCAGAGTGGGGACAGGAAATAGGTTACAAAGCCTAGCTGACCATGGTTAGCAGAAGGATATGGACAGTGTTTCCTACTGAAGAATCCACTAAGAAAGGTAACAGAGAGCCCACAACACAATATGCAAAATGGAGTCAGTTTAAATGGAAAACAAAACAAACAAACAAAAAAACCAAAAAACAAAAAACAGTTGTCTTTCCGGGGAACTATGTGATAAAATGTTTCTGTCCATCTCTAACCTTTTGAATAAAATGAAGAAAGTTTAAGATAAGATTAAGAAAAGGGACGGGGGGTGGGGTGGGGACAAGCACACCACTACGCAATACTGGAGCCATATGGGAGGCTGGGTTTCCATCCCTGGTCTACCCGAACATACAAGGTGCACGCGATCCCGACTGGCTGGGACACTGGGGGAAAGACTGTGTCATGCACAGTCTTTTGTAAAAGACCTTTATATGCTGTCAAAAGTAACTCTTGGTCTGTCAATAAATATATAAGAATTTTTAAAATAGAGAATAGGATTTGGAAGTCATATGAAAACAATTACTGATCGGCATTCTAGCACATATAGATCCCAAAACAGACTGACCTCAATGACAAAGGCAAACACCATAGTGTTAACGGCATGCCCACAGACACTTGTCCTACAGTTTTCTCTCCCATTTCTTCTTAGTTTCCCTAATTTTTCCTCTTCTTTCTCTTTTGCACTAGTTTTAACTTTATTCATTGCTGTGTGGCAAAGAGACATGGGACTCCTAATTAACCAAGCTTATTCTCAAATGAAGACAGTGCCACTCATGCCTCTGTGCCTTCCTTCCCAGCCGGTAGGCTGGGAACTGCTGTTTTATTTGGACTTCTGAGAGCTGGTCATTCCTCCTGTGCCCTTGACCCTGGGGGCTGACTGCCCTGGAACTGGAATTGGAAAACTTCCCGATGAGCAGGCATTCGGCTGCCTGACTTAGGAGGTTGGATGAAGAGGGAGATAGGGTCACATTTAGAGTAACGGGAGTTTTTTGGTTTTAATGTGAAAATAGAATCTTTCCCTCCAAAATCGAGAGGCTATGGGGGTTTACTCCAAAGGGAGCGTGACCTATGTCTGAACTACTAGTCTCTTCCACATCTACCCTGATGTCCCTTCAGAGATGCAGCCACAAGCTTTGCGTTCTCTCCTACTTGAATTATGGTAGCAACAGTCACATTTACCTCCTCTCTCAATCCGGGCCCCCTCCAGGCACCCTCTGGCACACTCACATAAACAAATATGTCTTTTTCTTTTATAGGAAGACAAAGCATCTGCCTGGCAGCCTACTCTGAATGTCCAATCCTAAGACTTACCCCCACTCCCACTCCACCTTATTCACAGAGCCTGAGAACAGCAAGCTGGTGTGGCTGGAAGTTGCATGCCTTTTTAGGGTCAGGTTTTATTTTTAAGTTTTAATTGGCATTATTGTCTAGCTCTGTAAAGCAAATGAGAAGTTCCTTATCTACTGTTTTGCCAGGAATGGAACACATGATTAATAATAGTAATAACAATACACATTCATCATTTAGCATTAACTCTACTTCATGAGTCCTTAGCTGCCACACCTGCAAGGCTGCCGTGGCCTAAAACTGTGGCCATCCGGAAACCATCTCCAGGCCACATCAGTCCGTCTTACTTCTACCAACAATGCCTTTGTTATCTCCCCAGCTATGAGACACCTATGCGTAATGCTTTTTTTACTAAAGTGTATCATTGTCCCTACTATTTGCTTGTGTGTGTGTGTGTGTGTGTGTGTGGCGTATGTATAAAATGTTCTACCATGTGCTTACCAAGGCATTTTATACACATATACCAACAGATGTGTGGCCATTCTGCACAATCCCAGATTCAGAGTTTATGAGCCAATTCACCAACAGACTCCTGTCAATCTGAGGACACCCGAGATACTGGTCCCGCAGCACTGGGTATTGGAATTCCCAGGGCAGACCTGGGCCTTCAGGTGGGCTCTGGCCAGGCCGCTGCCGACCTGGGTGTGGCCCAGGATACCACAACCTCAGGAGCCCTCAACGTTTCCTACAGCTGGAGCGCTCTAGGCCTTTTCCCCAGAGTCTCTGCCGCCTGGCCCTCACCCCCAGTTCCAGATTTCTGACTGCCTTTCTGGTTGCCCCAGGTTTTCTCTCCCTAGCTGGTGCTGGCTCCCCTTTCTGCCGGATCCCTCTGTGGGGCCCAGATCAAGGCCCTGGCTGTGGCCACAGGCGCTGGCGCCTGAGCGCAGGCGAGTGTGTGGTGGAGCTTGGGGACCTGTGTTGTGTGTTTGTGTTGCCGGCTCCATGCACTAGAGGACGGACAAACCACACGTTATTACGTACCCACTGCCACCCAGCGCTAAGAAAAGAGCAAGGAAGGCAAGAAAAAAGAAAGAAAGAAAGAAAGGAAGAAAGAAAAAACAAAGAAAGGGAAATAGAAAGTCAAGGTGGGGGATTCCGGAGCTTGGGGACTGGGAGGCGCCGCGCTCTTGCTGGGCTCCCGCGCCTGGGCGGGTAGACTTGCAGCCCTGGTGGCCGCAGCCACAGACGTGCTTGGCGGTGAACTGACATAAGGACACAGGAGGGCGGCTTGGGTGAGACGTTCGCGGGCAGCGCGGCTGGCCTTACGGGCTCGTTCCCTTGCTCGGCTTCCTCCCACATCTCCGCACCAGTGATTCCCCGCGGCTACTTCCACACAGACACGAGCCTTGGTATCACCGCCCGGCACTGGTGGGTGGGTGGACGCGCCGGTGGATGGTTTTATGCCTCAGGGCAGCCTTGAGGACGGCGATGGGCAGGAGGATAGAGACGGGGGTGCGGGTGCTGGAGGGGGACAAGGCAGAGAGTGTGTACCCAGCTCTGTGTCAAATAAATCGAGGGAATTTTCACCTCTCCAGCGCCCACTTGGCGAGCCTCCACTTACCCGCAGGGGGCACCAGGGGCGCCAGGCAGAGCGCACAGGTGGAATTTCTGCGCCTCCTACCTGGCACCAGGCTTGGACCGCACCTTCCAGGCTCCGGGAGCTACAAGTGAGCAGCTCTTGTCCAGCCCCGCGGGTGCGGACCGCGAGGGGTGCAGGAGACCCCTACCTACGACCCTGGGGCCCCACGCAGTGGTCCTGGACCCTCTGCGAGTTGGGTGGCGAAGCTCAGGCATAGCCTGGAACTCACCGACTCAGGGCTGGGACCCTACCCAACAGCCTGGGCGAACAGCCAATCCCGTCTGTTTGGCCGAAATAGGATGGGGTGCAGAGGCTTTCTCTCTCCTTGGTCCTGGGACTTTCCCAGCCCTACTCCTCGGGCCCTGGTCGGTGGCCTGTGGACCGCAGCCCCACCTCTCTCCAGCGCCAGAGACGCTGCTCACAAGGGGGAGCCGGGGCCAACGCTGCACTTAGGCGAGCCGGGCCTCCACCCCAGACGCACGGGAGATCTAGTCAGACCCCAGCGAGGACGGGGTCCGAGAGGCTGGAGACGCGCCGCTCTCCTGTTCTGTTCCATGACGGCATCTGGGGTGGAGGTCGCCGGAGGGGGTCAGTGACCGCAGAGATGGCGGGCTGGAAAGGGAGCGGTCACAGGCAGCGCTGCTCTCTCGCTGCCTCCACCACATTCCGCCGGACTCCCGGACTCGCGGAATCGCGCCCCCGCCGTGCGGAGCCTCATTTGTCCCCCTTTTCCAGACCCGCCATCCCCGCCTTGGAAACCCGAGTAGCCAAAGTTTCCGTTTGATAATCTGCACGTGTGGAGGACCACCCTCCCATTCCCCAAACCCGGGTTCAGGATTGGGAGGAATCCCGGGGTGAAGAGCCGGGCAACGCGGTGCCCTTACCTGCGGCTGGTTTAGCTCCCGTTGCTTCCACTGCCTTCGATTCCGTGGAGGCTGGCAGCAGCCAGCAGACAACCCTTCGCCGGGTCGGGGCCTTTCAAAGTCTCGGGCGAGAGCTGCGGGGTTCGCTCGTGCGCAGGCAGAGTCGCGCACCCAGCACCAGTGGGAGCCACTGGACCAGCCTCGGACTCTTTGTCGGTTAAACTGGAGTTAAATGAACGTGGAGTTACACTGATGTGCCCCCGCCCTCCACACCAAACCAACAAAGGAGAAGCAAACAAGACTTTCAAACCTGGTTTGCAGGAGGAGGAATCTGGAGACCCAAATAGAACAGAGCAGGCAGAGTCGCGCACCCAGCACCAGTGGGAGCCACTGGACCAGCCTCGGACTCTTTGTCGGTTAAACTGGAGTTAAATGAACGTGGAGTTACACTGATGTGCCCCCGCCCTCCACACCAAACCAACAAAGGAGAAGCAAACAAGACTTTCAAACCTGGTTTGCAGGAGGAGGAATCTGGAGACCCAAATAGAACAGAGACCTGGATGGACCGGCGAGCTGGGCGGGATTCATGTCTTCCCCAAAGTGCTCCGGGAAGTAGTGACTAGTGTGGGAACAACACCTAACCCGGCGCGTCTGGAGATTTCCTAGTGGAATCTGCGATTTCAAGGCGCCGGCCACCCCGCAGGCTGGTGTGTGCGTGTGTGCATGTTTATGTGTGTGTGTGTGTGTGTGTATGTGTGTGTGTCCGCAGGCGCGCTGTGTGGAGCAGGAGCAGGTCTCTGTGCCAGGGCGCCTTGGGGAAGGCAGGAGAGCGTGTCTGTATTCGTGCGTGTGTGTCCGATTAGCTGCAATGGGAGGACAATTTCTGGAGAGAACATTTACAATTTTCTTTCAATGTGGCAGGATTAGTTGCTGTTGAAGGTGCTCCTCCAATGAGATCTTCTCTGCTCTCTGATTTGGCGGTTCTTCTGAGCAAACATGACAGCCGTTTCTCCAGGTTCTTTTCCGCTCCCCTACATGTCCATACCCAGAGGCCAGCTCTCCATCTGCAATTTCTACACTAGAACCTTTACAATGACCAGCCCCAACACCAAGTCCCATCTCTGCGAATATATGGTTGCTACAAAGGTGACAGCACAATGAGAAGAACTCGAGGTTGCTTTTTGGTTGCTGAAACATTTAAGACCAGCTTTTCCAGGTGGGAAAATGTTAGACTAAATCCACTGTACTTTGCAAATGTATAATCGTGCTGACCTGCTCACAGATTATTTATTTCATTGGGACATTGGCAAATAAAGAGAGAGGGTTTTATATTTTTTTATTTTAAACACAAGGCAATGACCTTTTCTTTCAACTAAGGAGGACTAGATTCGAAAAACATGTATGGCACTTCAGGAAATTTGTGATCTCCCTGAAAAAAAAAAAAAAAGAAAACAAACTTCTTTACTTTAATGAGAAATTTCTTCCAAAAATGGTAACCATACTAAACCCTGTAAAGGAACAGTGATAAGGTTCTAAACACAGCAGAAGACAAGACTTACTTTTGTGAAAGTATATGTGTATATAAAGGTACGTGAAAACACGATATGTTATAAAAGCTGCATTTTCTCTCATTTAGTTTTAACCAAATGGAAAAAGTTGAAAATTTGCATTGAATTACTGAACATTTGATACATCACCTATTGGAGCAGAGACAGATAAAGAACAAGTTTAAGATGCATTGATTTAATATATCCCATTCAATTCTTGATGCCCAGGCCTTTGCTAGGTGTTAAAGGGCAAACACACTAGCAAAAGCTACTGTCCCTCTTCTTTATAAGCTTCTAATCTTACTGGTAAGAAAAGAAACACCTGTTCAGCAGTTGTCATGATGACTAATTATGTAACAATGTAAAGTCATACACAAATTGAAATCTTGTAGCTGAAAGTCTCTTCCCTTTCTGCTTGCTCTGTTAACTCATAGCTAAAATCAAGCAGGATCTGACACAAACTTGATCTTAGTCATCCACAAATAAGACATTACAATACTATGTCTCTGCCTTCAACCTCCAAACTCACACCCCACTATCACTGGCAGATTGTAAGATACTTGTTAGAAAAGTGAAGATAACTCTGTCCAGTCTTGTTCTCAGCTTCCTCAGCATTTGGTCTATTATATGAAAGATCTGATTCCATCATTTCTTCCCCATTATTAGGTTATCATTTACAAATAAATTCACATGGTTCTTCCTTGCTCCATCATTTATGTCCTCTAATCCTTTCTACACGGGGGAAGTAGTTTGAATTGTTTTGAAAAACATAGTTTTACTCCCCAGAGCAGAAAAGTGAAGAATAGATCTTTCATCACAATAGAGAAGACAGCCCAGCAATTCCTTGCCAATTTGTTCTTTGATTTTTTTTTTAATACCTTCTTACTAACAGGGGCCATATGTTCTCAAAGAAGTAGTAAAGTAAATAGCTGATGAAAGCTAACAAATATCTATCATTCATTATTTTTAAATAGAAGACAAGGTCTCATCATGGCAAGATCCTCATGCCTTTACCTCACGGGTGGGAATACCGTACATACAACCATGCCTGGCTATTTATATGTGTGTGTTGTGTTGGAGGAGGGTGGAACAGAAGGAGAAGGAGAAAGAGGGAAAGAGACAGAGAAACAGGTATGTTTGATGGTTTCACCATGCAGCAGTCTTCTTGCCCCAGCCTCCCCATTGGTCAGGATTACAGGTGTGCACTGCTGTACTGCACATGGTTATGTTGGTCCAGGATCCCAGCCTAACTTTCCATGTGGCTCTAACATTATAAACGAGTACGCTACCACCTAGGCTCCAGGGCTGACTTATTTTCAGACAGTCTCAATATGTTGCCCAGGCCAGCCTCAACTCCTTCCCTGAGCTGCTGGGATTATAGACACCCAGCTTTTAGGTTGGACCAGGACTCAAACCCAGGGTGTCCATGTGGTCCCAGCCTGCATAGTTCAGCATCTTAGCAGCATGTGCCACCACTGACTGGACCACACATGTCTCCTTAGACTTCAATAAAACAGTCCTTAGATAATTGAAGTATATTCAGTTTCCATGTTCAGTAGAAATCATTATACCAGGACTTTTGGAGAGGAACTATAAATCAAAGCAGCATGCTGAGCAAACAATCAGACATGGTATCTACTGGGCCAGCAGATGGTGTAGCGGTTACGTTGCTGGACTCCCACATGGCTGACTGTGGCTGGAGTCCTGGATCTGGTGACTTGAAAATCATGCCAGATATGTGTGCACGAGTGCCCAAGATCCCAAGAGGAGAATGGAGAACGGATTGCAGCATGGCCATCCCCTCAGGGGATGATTTCTCATTTTCCCACTCACTGTCTCTTTCTCTCTCTCTGGGGTGCATGCATACACCCTAAGGCAAAAAAAATCTCTAAAACAAAAAAATGTTATCTACTTTTTCTAGGTCATCACTGAAAACACCTTTTTATGTATACGTACAGTTCTGCCACTCACTGTGTGATTTTGGAGAAGTTATTTAACTGTTTTACACATCAGTTTCTCAGTCTGTAAAATGGATATGGTAGTAGTAATAGCTGCTAGGGTTGTTATAAGAAATAATAACATAAATTCATGTAAATATCTCAGAAGAGCATATGACATATAGCAAATTATCTATAATTATAGGACTGTCATCAAGATTTAAAAATACAGGGTCCTGGCTCATGCCTGTGATCCCAAAATAGAGTATTTCGAAGTGGTATTGTCTGTAGAAACCATGATGTGTATATTGTTCATGACATAGTCATGCAAAATATACATAATCCATCGGAACACTGACCTCAAGGAACCCCACTCCTTTCCACTCCTAGTCTCTTTCTATGCAAGAGGTGATCGTGTATATTCTGAACTCTTTTATTTTCATCTCCTAAGCCAGTTCACTTCTGAGATAAAAGAGTGCTCCCCCATCCCAGGAATATAGCATTTACATTTATTTGTAACTCTTGGTGTGGAACATTTTCAAAATGCTTTTAAAAGACTTTGTAGAATGCATCTAAGGGTTTTCCTTTATCTACATGACTATTTTCCACCTCAAAGAACTCTAATAAATTAGTCATTTCCACTTGTGAAGCCAAACTTTATTACGTACAATCTCATTAGTTTTAGGCATGTACTGAAGAGTACCTAATGCTTGTAAGGGATGACTTTGACTCTTTGAGAAAGCTTGCCTTGAATAGGACTGTAAATAAGGTCACCAGTAAGGCAAGGAGAAAGGGAACACTGGGTCTCATTCCTGGGTATGTGGTGCATATTTTATTGTGCCACGTTGATTTTAGTGCAACAGTAATTATGCCTCAGTAATTAGATGCACAATCAGCACTCTATCATCCTAAGTGGATTAAGAGGGTAACAAGTTCAACTTCAGTGATTTCCTATCAGGTATGGTGGCCATAGCATTCTCAATTTTTTTTTTTCATTTTGTGTTTAAGGAACCAAGATAATAAAGGTGAAGTTTTTGCCTATGTGGGGACGTTAGCCAGGGGCAGGCAGTCTTATCTCGTCCTTCATATTTATTCCCATGAACTGTTGGTGAGTTCAACCAGGGAAGTATTGTATTCATCAACAGGAGGTTTAGGAAAGGTAGGCTGGCTTAGCTGTTGTATGCAAAAGGGATCTTTTTTCTATTTCTTTTTTTGGCTGTTTTGTTGTTTTGTTTGTTTGTTTGTTTGTTTTTCTTTTCCTAAAGGGATTGTGGGCTCACCAGAAACAGGGTTGGGGGTGGGGGAGAATGAGAAAACACCCTCCCCACCAAATGGATGGCATGCCAGAATCCATTCTCTTCCATTATTGTCTCATGATTTGGGGCATAAACATACACAGTCTGAAGTGTTTTTTCAAGCTGTCTCATTCACTCAAATAGTGCAAAGTCAGCCCTGTGGGATTCAACTACCTAAACCTTCATGCCACCTGGTGGCCTGAGGACCCTTTCTTCTTGACCTTAGTTTGAAATATAACAATCTTAGGTTAAAAGTGTATCACCACCTGATGATAATCACAGCTTAAAATTGGTTCTTCAGTGCCCCTCACTATATTGAAAACTGAATCACAGCCTCATAATAGATATGGGTTTTTTTTTAGAGTTTTTATTTTTCCTATAGACCTTCCCAGAGAGTCATTTAAAAGCTTCTATTCTTTGGTTAGATAAGATGATTTTATTTTCTTCCTAGAAAATCCTAAGCTTTTCTTTTTCAGATCCTGCAATACAAGTTTTCATATACAAATGGGACTGATTTTGAGCGAGAATGTTTAGTGACAGTCGGGCAAACAATGCTTTGCTATTTTTTTCTTTTCCTTTTTCTTGAAGGTTGGCATCACAGATGTTTTAAACTCTTCCTCTTAGCCGTGGTAGTGTTATCCACTGCCTGAAAACATTTACTGTTGCTGAATCTAAAATATTTAAAACACAGAGCTCTTTTCAAACAAGGAATTTGAAGAAGTGGGAACAAGAAAGAAGCCTCCCTGCAAGATGTTAACCAGCTGCAACGGTAATAAATCAGTGTTAAGAATGCAGAAGGAAAAGACCACAAGGGACACATGTTTGCTTAGAGAGGCATTTAGTGTACATGACTTCTCCTACCAGGAAATGAAGCTGAGTGCTGCTTCAGAGGTGAGTCTAGAAGACAAAGGTGTACTGAACCATTTCAACATCATCTGCCTCAGGGTGCATTTTGAGAAACAGCTCACATTTCCACTTTCCACAATCTAAGTCAGATGCTCGAATCTTAGATGGAAACAAGAGTCTAAGAAGTTCAAAGGGAAAGTCTTATCAGACGCATCTACATACATGAAGCTCCAGATTATCTGAATCAGTGACTCTTAGACAGGCAACAGTCATCTAGGAATATCTAAAATCCTTTTAATCTGTAGGGAATACTAATACTACCTACCATAGAATTCAGAGTGGACTAATTACTTATTTATAGGAATTCACATAATTTCTCAGGTCATACAGTTTCCTAAGCTAACTAAAACAGTCCTTCATGGAAAGCCAGAAATGCCAACATATTCCAAAGAAACCTATTCTGACAGCCATCACACTGTAGGACAGTTTTCTCACCAAATTGGATTTGCCTTCGATTTCTTTTTTCTTGAATTTTACTTAATCATTGAATAGCTTTTCAGCTTGCAACATGTTTTTGTTTTTCCCAGCATGCATGAGGTCCACGTCAGTCAAGTGAAAGAATTTACCATATATCATCATCAACAGACAACTGCTTTCTATTTCTCGAGTGACTTAAATCATTGTGATACAGACAGCAGCATTTTCTAAGCAAGGCTCAAATGAGTGTGACTTGTCATATCACTTCTGTGCATTTTCACTTTAGAAGCAGACTCTTTCTCCTAGTAGTATATCAAAGGAAGCATTTTCTAAAGCATTCTCTGGTTTATTTTGCCTAATAAGACAGATCCTGAATGTTTTGTCCTTTCTTCCTTATTTAATCAGCAAGGTGACTGGGTGTTGGACTTAAGGACCTCATTTACAAAAATCTCTTGGGCAGTTCTGAATAAATGTCTGTAGAAAAGAATGAGGACAGGCCCTAGGCAAAGTCAATATATATGCTCTATTTCTGTAAGACTTTCATTGGCAAACATTTTCCTAGAAAGTGAGTAAATTTAAAAAGAATGTCCAATAAGTATGTATTAGTAATCATTAAATGTCTTCAATAACAACCATGCAAAACCTACCCTTTGAGTTCCACAGCTGATGCAAGGAATCCTCCTTTATTGATGCCAGGGCATGGAGTAGGCAGATTCTCTGTCTTCATGGTGATCTCTGGAAATAGTTCTCCCTTGAGTGAGTCTCATGTTAGCGAACCTCCATTGTTTTGCATTCCTTCCACCATGTTGTGAATTGCAGAGAGTAGTTCTAAGAAAGGCAAATTGCATCTCTGATAATTGAGTTTCTCAAAAGCTTACCCTAGACTAGATTTGAAGCATTGGGATTGGTTCAACAAATATTTATGCATCATCAACATTCCCTTAGATATTCAGGTTACCAAAACACATAAGGAAAGATTCCTGCCCTTCAGAAGCAGGAAATCCAGTTGGAGAGAACAAACAAAAGAGTGATATTGTTCTTAGGTGCCTTTGATTAAACCCAAAGGGGATTTAAGAAAGGGCCTTGAAGACTCTGAATCAGGGAGCTGATAGCCCATCACAGAGGTGGACTGTAGTTGAGATAGGTGGATTTGGGATTTGGGAGCTCTGACAAGTTGTATCTTATGGGTGAACTAATCTGGATAATAAAACAATATTTAACATAATTAAAGTAATCACCAAGAAGGTATTTCAGTAAAAACTGAAGATGTATATTAATGACCATCTAGTGAAACCTTATACCCATACTTTATGGCTCCCAGGATGGACAACTGTAACCAGAAATCATTGATACCATATCTAATGCCCAAAGTTAGTTCATAGAGAAGCCCAGGATTGGATGGAGGACTCGTACACAACCTGTCCAGGGTATTATCTTCTAGCATGCACTTCTAATCTTCCAATTTCTCTATAGCTCTTTCTTTACTTTTATTATTATTATTTGATTTTGCATTTGGAAGCAATAAGCTGACTGTGAACTTCCTTAGCAATGCGTGTCTCTGGCACAGGGACATTTTTGTAATTTCTTGAGAAGAAACTCTTGGCTACGGTTGTTACAGCTTGATCTAATTATATAATGGCATTGGGGATGGGGGGTAATGTAACTAAGAACTGGAATGCAGTCCCTGTTCACAGAATGGATTTAAAGGAATGAAAACCCATCTTGAGCCATGGTTTATACCTTCAGCTAGCAGAATAATACCAGGCTTATCCCTGGGAGTGTTTTCTCAGGTTTCTATGCATCTTGCCCAGAGCTGGCCCACAGTGATAAGTGAGAGAATGAGAAAAGGGGAGGGATGCAAATGTTCAAGGTGAAAAAGGAAAACAAGCCACTCTGTTTCCAAGAAGAGCAGTGCTGTGTAGGAAGGCTCTGTGCCATTATCTCAAAAGCAGAAGTCCCCTTGACGAGAAGATGCGAGGTGAAGACAGAAAACTGCTAAGGTATAAATAGCTGGCTTGTGTTTAAGGCCAAAACATGGAAAAAATGGTATTCAAAGCTCTGCACATGGGGGACAGCAGTTGGCGTGGTGGTTAATGGCGCTGGACTCACACATGGCCGACTGTTGTGGTTTGAGTCTCGGACCTGATGGCTTGCTTTCTCACTTCCTCTCTCTCTCTCTTTCTCTGGTCAAATTAAAATAAATAAATACATAAATAAAGTGAAAAGAACAAAAACAAAAACAAAAATATTCTGCACATGCCAAAGCCAAGTTCAGGTTCAAATTTTACAACCCTCTAGATATGTGACCTTAGAGAAAATACTTAATCACTTCACACTTTAGTTTTCTCAAATGTAAATAATATAAGTTCTTCTGCTCCAAAGCCACCATGGTGATTAAATAAAACCATGTTTGTGAAAGTATTTTGTAAAATGCAAATTATTATTGACAGTGGGTATATAACTAAATTATGATGTAAATGACTGATTTTTCCCCCTTGTAAAATTCACACTCCCACCCATCCACCATTGCAGGTGTTCCCACCTTAATTAAAACCAATATTTACTTAGGGAAATATCAGGCAATGTGTGGCTAGATATAAGGAAAGTTTTAGCAGAAAGTTAATCTTGTTCCCTGAAGTCACACCAGAGAATGATATAGGTACATCCTTACTGCAAAGATGAAGAAATGATTGACATTTCCTTTTCTTTACTTTGAGAGGCTCATCAGCATCTGCTATGAAATCCCAAATCTAGGTACTTCTTGTCCTTATATGACTCTCAATGAAGAAAGATGAAATTTTGACTCACACAGAAAGATGCTGGTCTTATCTTATGACAATTACAGAATGCCAGCCACTGTTTTGCTCCAGATTCTAAGATTATGATCATTGTTATCTGTAAATGAGGAATGAGTTTCTATATGTCTAGAGCACAAGTACTTTTGGTAGTAAAATGGCACAAACTCCCAATAAATCTATGCACTTATAGAAAAATCTCAGATGTCTTTTTCTGACCATGTAACTCAGAAATGTTCTCTCATTCCAGGTCTTTTTGTCCTCAAACATTCTATCAGGCCTGATAGCTACCATGTTCTAATATGTCTTCATGACTGGCCAGAGATTCACCATATAGACACCCACCTTTCTATATCCTGGAACTTTTGAGTAAATTTAGATTAAACTACTCCTTTTTAAGTTAAAAATAAAAATTCTAGTCTGAATCATGGTCCCACTGTTATTTGTAACTTTTGACACTTCTTTTGTATTGGACCATGAACAATACTATAGGGCTATAAGTATAGTTGACCTTCCCCAATGGTCAAATTACTTTTGGTTAAGTGTATGTGATTTCAACTGTTTTAATGTAGTTAACTGCTTACAATTTGAGCAATTATAGGGAACATTTCTTAGAACACCATTATTCAAATATGATAATTCTCCTGGAAGATTTTAAAACTCACATTAAATTAGAAGTTGCCTTATCATTGGGCTTGTAATTTTTGGCCAAAACATTAATGTGGATAGTAACATAAACACATTATTTGTAACTCACTGAAAATAATCCCTCACATTAAGTTTTTTTTTTTTTTTCTGTGACTGCTTAATGGAGATGACTTTTGTTGGGGGTATGAGAACTGGCAATTTTCCTAATTTTATCCTCTTCTCTATAGAATTTCTTATATCCATCATTGCTTCTGATCTAGGCCTATCCCTAGTCAATGTAACATCAACTAAAGGAAAAACACTGAATTAAAAGACTAATGAAAACATTAAAAGAGGAATTAATTCTAAGAAAATAAGTTCATCCAATGGGATGAGATAAGAGAATGTGGGAAGAAAACATGGAACCAAAAAACAAGCCAACAAAAACCACTTACCAGATGAAATTAGATCTCTGAATGGAGCCAACACTCATGATCTAAAAAGGCAACTAAGAACCAACTTCTTATGTCCACACCAAAGTATATCCATGGGTAAATGGAAAACTAACAGAAGAGCTGTCAGGAAAAGGCAATGAGCCGTTGGTGTTCACATGTCTTCAGTAAATGGCTAGAAACTGCAGTGCGTCTCTTATCCTAAGCTGAAAGTTCTTGATGCCTCAAATACAGCTTATAAACTCATTCTATTTAGCTTTTACAGAAAATAAGAATTGAAAACAAAAATAGTTCTGAAACCATGTCTCTTTCTTTTTTTCTTTTTGTCTGCTTTCTCCCTTGTGTGGTGGCAGTTCTCACTGTGAGCCTCTTTAGAAACCTGATGGCACAGACAAAAGAATTTACCCAAAATAGTCTGGGGGTGTCATGATGGAAGGAAGAAGAGAATTGAAACGTATAGCAGTGTAGTTGCCAAGGAGAAGGGTCAGAGTCTAAATACCCAAAACCACTGTGCCAGTGTCTCTCAAAATGGACCTGTGGTGAACCGGAAAAATTAATCTAAATGCTTTATTAAAGATATAAATAGCATCTTCTATGCCTGTTTTACAAAGCAAAGCAGTGCTAGGGAGACAGCGTTTTTCTTAAAGCATTTCTATCTGACTGTGTATAAACATGCAGAGTATTTGTTTAGGTTTCAGTTATCCCTGAAGAATAAAAGTGACTTTCGAGTACAGACAATACTTCATAATACAATTCCAAACAACATAGACTTGAAGATGAATGGTTACTGTGTAGATCTCAGCTCACCATTCACCTTCTCCTAAGTCTGTCCCCATCATCACAAATGTTTACATTTGTCCCCAATAGTGACCACCTTGACTCATTTAAAAATAACTCCCCAAACATTTATCTCTTTATGTGCACTCTTCTGTAGAGTGAAATTAGCTAGTTGTGAGCTTCAACTTCTCACAGGAAAGGTGTATTGTGTCCAGGGTATTGTCCTATTGCCATGGTTATGAGTTGGGCAAACATGCACTTAGCCACATCTGGGAGCATCAGCTTCTTGGCACTAGGTCACCTGGAGCATTGGAATATCATTTGCATCACCTATTTGTAGAAATGTTCATTTGGCTAAAATTGAAGAATTAATTTATTCTATATTTCATATTACCCTGCTAATGTACATGTATTATTTTAGACTTTGTGAATTAAAAAAGAAAGAGGTTAACTACTTCATAGATTTGTCATAATTAAATTACAAAATAATTTGTCTTCCTAAATAGAATGCATCAGTGATGTCAAGCACAAAATACTTTGGATTCTAATTTTTTATATCACATGATCTGAATAAGTGATTCAACTCATCCATGCCTCACTTTCTTTATCTATAAAGAGATATATACACACACACACACATTATGCTACTTTGGTCAATTTATGACAATTTTTGTGATCTGCAATGTTTGTATTTACCAAATTTGGTAGACAGAACAATGTACCCCCAAAGTTGTTCACATTATAATCCAAGTAACCTGTGGCTTTGTTACCATACATGACAAAGAATGAATTTAAATGGCAAATGGAATTAAGACTGCTGATCAGATGATCTTAAGATAGGAAGATAATTTTTACAATATTCAGGTGGTCCAACATAATCACTAGCGACCTTAAATGTGATCAACAAAGCAACAACTCAAGATTGGGGTGATAGTAAGGGAGATGCAGATAAAAACCACAAGGAGATACCACCTAACCTCTGTCAGAATGGCAAAGATTAAGAATATAAAAAGTGATAAGTGTTGGCGGGGATGTGGTAAAAGGGAAACTCTCCTACACTGTTGGTGGGAATGTAAACTAGTTCAACCACTGTGGAGAACAATATG